>NW_027442089.1:0-223410 GCF_048569485.1 Anomaloglossus baeobatrachus | reverse complement strand
AAATGACCATGGATTTAGAATGAAATGTCATAAAAGCTCCTTCCAATGTAATGTGTAGACATCACGATACTTTCTTCATCGTTCCTTATGGGAGACCCAGACCATGGGTGTATAGCTTCTGCCTCCGGAGGACACACAAAGTACTACACTCAAACGTGTAGCTCCTCCCTCCGGGCTATATACACCCCCTGGATGACAATCTAACCAGTTCAATGCTTTGTGTTTCAGGAGGTCACACACACACATGCATTCTCTGATTTTTAATTTTTAAGATTTTTGATTTCAAAGATATGGAAGAAAAGCGGGTCCAGTCTGGACTCCCGGCATGTCCCTTCTCACCCCACTGTGTCGGCGGTGCTGTTAAGGTTGACTTTACAAGGCTGGAGCCTTCACATGCCGCGCTCCTTCACCATCCTCTGAGGCTCTGGCTTGAAGTGGGAGCCATCACGGTCCTCTCTGCTTTGCAGGAGACCGGTCTCCATCCGCAGCCCTGTCAGGATTCTGCCGGACGGAGCGCTTAACCCCCCCCAGGGACATGGCCCTGCGTCTCAAAAGCTAAGTATTGAGACGTTTCTCAGGGGTCCCGGGTACATTTATTATGGGGAGAGTGTGTCTTTTGACTTTGCTGTAAATTCCGGCCGGTTCTCTGGGTTTTTCCTGAGAACCGCGCCGAGGGTGCCTGCTCGTCGGCCGCATGTAAAAATCTAGGCCCCGGCTTCAGTTGCGGCCTAGTTTCGGTTTCAGCTTCCCCTGCATGTCATTCATGCAGGGGAACAGTGTGGCTCCGCCCACCGGCCGTTCAGCAGAGGGGAGGACACTCCTCTCTGAGGAGATGTTTCCCTCCCCTGTATCTCTCCTTGGCCCTCCGGTTTCCCGCTCTTGGGCTAATCCCCGCCCCCCCTCCTCACTCCAGCTCCATTTTATCAGCGTTCTCACACTGATCGGCGCTGGCTGCTGCAGCTGCTGCATCCTGGAAAGCGCTTCACTGGGGGTCCGAGCTGTGGAATCCGGAGGGCACACACGGTCTGGTAAGCCACAACCTCTGGTTGTGGGCTTTATTATACACTCTCAGGGGGTCATTCTACAGGAGTGTATTCTTTACTGCAGAGCCTCCACCTCAGCAGCATGTCTGTCACTAGGAGCAAGTCTGCTAAGCTGTACGCTATATGACTGCATGTAAGCTCATTCTGCAAGAACCGAGCACTTATCCACACTGTGATGCCTGCTCTAACATGGTGGTGCCTCAGCCTGGAGCCTCTTCAGGGGTCCCTCCGGCTGCTCCGGCCCCGGTGGCTGAACCCCCGGCTTGGGTAGCATCTTTTTCCAGAGCTATCTCCCAGTCTTTTGCCGACTCCATGGTACAGCTGTCCCGGACTCTGCTGACCATGAATCAGCCCCCTTCTCAGGGCGCCTCTGCTGCTCCGAGCTCTGCAGAGCTCTCAGAGCATGTTTTAGGACCCCGTCCTCCTAAACGGAGACGCAGGAACCCTTCTCCTTCCTCGTCCCACGGCTCTGATTCACGAGCTGAATTGCAGGGCGAGGAGGATACTTTTACTGTGGGCTCAGACGCTACCTCTATGTACCCCATTGACTTATCTGAGGGTGATGCGGATGTTAGTGACTTGATTGCATCCATTAACTCCGTACTGAACCTCAGTCCCCCAGTGTCAGAGGAACAAGCCTCTCTGGTAGAAATACACCAGTTTACCTCTCCTAAGAGAGCTAGGAGTACGTTTTTTAACCACTCCAGTTTTCAGGCCACTGTTACCAAGCCCAGGGCCTGTCCTGACAAACGCTTCCCAAAGCGTAGTTCTGATGACCGTTTTCCCTTTCCACCAGAGGTGGTTAAGGAGTGGGCTCAGTCCCCAAAGGTAGACCCTCCGGTGTCTAGAATCTCAGCCCGGACAGTCGTATCTGTGGCCGATGGCACCTCTCTTAAGGATCCCACTGACCGCCAGGTTGACCTTCTGGCCAAATCTGTATATGAGGCGGCAGGAGCCTCGTTCTCCCCGTCTTTTGCAGCAGTGTGGGCTCTTAAGGCAGTCTCTGCCTCTCTGGCGGAGATACATTCCCTCGCCAGGGACTCTATACCCGAGATGGTTGCCTTAACTTCCCAGGCTTCGGCTTTTTCGTCCTACGCCATGTCTGCCATTCTGGAGGCTTCTCACCGCACGGCGGTGGCTTCCGCTAATTCTCTCGCGATCCGCAGGATTTTGTGGCTTCGAGAGTGGAAAGCAGACGCTTCTTCTAAGAAGTACCTTGCTGGGCTCCCCTTTGCTGGGTCCCGGCTGTTCGGTGAACAACTGGATGAAATTATTAAGGAAGCTACTGGCGGGAAGAGTACTTCCTTGCCACAAACTAAAACCAGGAAACCTGTCCAGGGCAGGAACCAGTCGAGGTTTCGTTCCTTTCGTTCCTCTAACTGGTCGTCCTCTAAGCCCTCAGCCTCGTCCACTAACTCAGCCAAGGATCGTAAACCCAACTGGCGCGCGAAGCCGCGTCCTCAGAAGAACGGAGGAGCCGCTGCCACTAAGGCAGCCTCCTCTTGACTATCTGGCTGCGCCAGCAACGTCCTTGGTCGGTGGCAGGCTCTCCCTCTTTGGCGACGTGTGGTTTCAGCACGTCTCCGATCAGTGGGTGCGGGATATCATCTCCCACGGCTACAGGATAGAATTTTCTTCCAGCCCGCCAAACAGATTTTTTCTGTCCATTCCCCCCTGCTCCAAAGCCGCCGCCTTCTCACAGGCCGTGGCATCCTTGCAGGCCAACGGTGTAATTGTTCCGGTTCCCGCCCGGGAACGGTTCAGAGGTTTCTACTCAAACCTCTTCCTAGTCCCCAAGAAGGACGGTTCCTTCCGGCCCATCCTGGATCTCAAGCTTCTCAACAAGCATGTTCAGGTGCGGCGCTTTCGCATGGAATCTCTGAGATCAGTCATTGCCTCAATGACCCAAGGAGATTTTCTAGCATCCATCGACATCAGAGATGCCTATCTGCATGTGCCTATTGCGGTTTCACACCAACGTTGGCTACGCTTTGCAGTCGGAGAGGAACATTTCCAATTCGTGGCTCTCCCCTTCGGGTTAGCCACGGCCCCTCGTGTTTTCACCAAGGTCATGGCAGCAGTGGTTGCGGTCCTGCATCTCCAGGGGTTGGCAGTAATCCCCTACCTGGACGACCTTCTAGTCAAGGCCTCATGCAGTGCAGACTGCCAGCGGAGCGTCTCGCTCACTCTCGACACGCTTGTTCAATTCGGGTGGCTTGTCAATCTGCCCAAGTCCACTTTGACCCCGACCCAGGAACTTACGTACCTAGGGATGCAATTCGAGACTCTGCCGGCACTTGTGAAGCTGCCCTTAGTCAAACAGCAGTCCCTTCATCTGGCGGTGCGCTCTCTGTTGAAGCCCCGCCGTCATTCCATCAGGCACCTCATGCAGGTGCTGGGTCAGATGGTGGCGTCAATGGAAGCGGTTCCCTTTGCCCAGTTCCATCTGCGTCCCCTGCAGCTGGACATTCTCCGCTGTTGGGACAAGCGGACCTCTTCCTTGCACAGGCTAGTGGCTCTGTCGCCGCAGACCAGGAGCTCTCTTCAGTGGTGGCTTCGGCCCCTCTCTCTGTCACAGGGACGCTCCTTCCTGACTCCGTCCTGGGTGATCCTCACCACGGATGCCAGCCTCTCCGGCTGGGGAGCAGTATTTCTCCACCACCGAGCACAGGGCACTTGGACTCCGTCCGAATCAGCCCTCTCGATCAATGTGCTGGAAATCAGGGCTGTTCTTCTAGCTCTCGTAGCCTTTCACCACCTGTTGGCGGGCAAGCACATTCGAGTCCAGTCGGACAACGCGACAGCGGTTGCCTACATCAATCACCAGGGCGGGACTCGCAGCCGCCTGGCGATGTTGGAGGTTCAACGAATCCTTCAGTGGACGGAGGACTCCAAGTCCACCATATCCGCAGTCCACATCCCAGGCGTAGAAAACTGGGAGGCCGATTATCTCAGCCGTCAAACCGTGGACAGCGGCGAGTGGGCCCTGCATCCGGCAGTGTTCAGGTCAATCTGCCGCAAGTGGGGCACTCCGGAAGTGGATCTAATGGCATCCCGGCACAACAACAAGGTTCCGGTTTACGTGGCTCGCTCCCACGATCCTCAGGCCTTCGCAGCGGACGCGCTGGTTCAAGATTGGTCCCAGTTCCGTCTGGCCTATGTGTTTCCTCCTCTAGCGCTCTTGCCCAGGGTTCTGCGCAAGATCAGAATGGAGGGCCGTCGGGTTATAATCATTGCTCCAGACTGGCCCAGGCGAGCTTGGTACCCAGACCTGCTCCGTCTGTCCGTAGAAATGCCGTGGCATCTCCCGGACCGCCCAGACCTTCTCTCTCAAGGTCCGTTTTTCCGCCAGAATTCTGCGGCTCTCAGATTGACGGCGTGGCTCTTGAGTCCTGGATCCTGACGGCTTCAGGCATTCCTTCTGAGGTCATCTCCACTATGACTCAGGCTCGGAAGTCTTCCTCGGCCAAGATTTACCACAGGACTTGGAAGATTTTCCTGTCCTGGTGTCGCTTTTCCGGCCATGCTCCTTGGCCGTTCTCCTTGCCGACCATCCTGTCCTTTCTACAGTCCGGTCTGCAGCTAGGACTGTCCCTCAATTCCCTCAAGGGACAGGTGTCGGCTCTGTCGGTATTATTCCAGCGGCGTATCGCCCGACTGGCTCAGGTGCGCACCTTCATGCAGGGCGCATCTCACCTCATTCCTCCTTACCGGCGGCCTTTGGATCCCTGGGATCTTAATCTGGTCCTCACGGCCTTACAGAAACCCCCCTTTGAGCCTCTTAGGGAGGTTCCTTTGTTTAGACTTTCACAGAAAGTGGTTTTTCTAGTAGCCATAACTTCTCTCAGGAGAGTCTCTGATTTGGCTGCGCTCTCTTCGGAGTCACCTTTTTTAGTGTTTCACCAAGACAAGGTGGTTCTCCGTCCGACTCCGGATTTTCTCCCTAAGGTGGTGTCTTCTTTCCACCTTAACCAGGACATTTAGTTGCCTTCCCTTTGTCCGGCCCCTGTGCATCGCTTTGAGAAGGCGTTGCATACCTTGGATTTGGTGCGGGCGCTCCGAATCTATGTGTCACGCACCGCCGCTTTTAGGTGGTGCACCTCACTTTTTGTGCTAACCACGGGTCAGCGCAAGGGTCTCTCGGCTTCTAAACCGACCCTAGCTCATTGGATTAGGTCGGCCATCTCCGATGCCTACCAGTGTTCTCAGGTGCCCCCACCGCCAGGGATTAAGGCGCACTCGACCAGAGCTGTCGGTGCCTCCTGGGCTTTCAGGCACCAGGCTACGGCTCAGCAGGTTTGTCAGGCTGCCACTTGGTCTAGTCTGCACACCTTTTCGAAGCACTACCAAGTGCATGCTCATGCTTCGGCAGATGCGAGTTTGGGCAGACGCATCCTTCAGGCGGCTGTCGCCCATTTGTGAAGTTAGGTTTTGCCTACTTCTCAGTTTGGTTTATTTCCCACCCATGGACTGCTTTGAGACGTCCCATGGTCTGGGTCTCCCATAAGGAACGATGAAGAAAAAGAGAATTTTGTTTACTTACCGTAAATTCTTTTTCTTATAGTTCCGACATGGGAGACCCAGCACCCTCCCTGTTGCCTGTTGGCAGTTCTTGTTCCGTGTGTTTCACCGGCTGTTGTTGTAGACAGAGGTTCCGGTTTTTCCGAGTTTTACTCTATCTCTACTTATGGGTGGATGTCCTCCTTCAGCTTTTGCACTGAACTGGTTAGATTGTCATCCAGGGGGTGTATATAGCCCGGAGGGAGGAGCTACACGTTTGAGTGTAGTACTTTGTGTGTCCTCCGGAGGCAGAAGCTATACACCCATGGTCTGGGTCTCCCATGTCGGAACTATAAGAAAAAGAATTTACGGTAAGTAAACAAAATTCTCTTTTTCTTTGTCGCTCTATTGGGAGACCCAGACAATTGGGTGTATAGCTACTGCCTCCGGAGGCCACACAAAGTATTACACTTAAAAGTGTAAGGCCCCTCCCCTACTGCCTATACACCCCCCGTGGGATCACGGGCTCCTCAGTTTTCATGCTTTGTGCGAAGGAGGCTAACATCCACGCATAGCTCCACTGTTTAGTCAGCAGCAGCTGCTGACTTTGTCGGATGGAAGAAAAGAGGGCCCATACTAGGGCCCCCAGCATGCTCCCTTCTCACCCCACTTTTGTTGGCGGTGTTTGTTAAGGTTGAGGTACCCATTGCGGGTACGGAGGCTGGAGCCGACATGCTGCTTTCCTTCCCCATCCCCTTAGGGCTCTGGGTGAAGTGGGATCCTATCGGTCTCCAAGTACAGGAGACCGTGCTCCGTCCACAACCCCTGGGAATCTGCTGGACATGGAGCTGAGTATCGTCAGGGACAGGGCCCTGCTACATTAAGGTACTCTGGGTCCCCGTACAGATCGCGCACACACACCAGCATTGCTGGGTGTGTTAGTGCGCCGGGGACAGCAGCGCGGCGCGCTGGTGCTTTACTCACTGCAGCTTTGCTGAGTGAGTTTCTGTATTAGGAACTGCCGCGCCGGCCGCGGCTGGCGGTTTTTTACACTGCGGCGCGGCTGGGACGTGTGGTGCGCCGGGGACTTCCGCGCTGGCCGTGCTTATACGACGGCCGCGCTTATAAATCGAGTCCCCGGCTTTTGCGGCCTAGTTCCGTTTCGTTCCCGCCCCCAGGCCTGCCAGTCAGGGGAAGGGCGGGACGCTGGTCAGAACGTCAGCGCCGAGGGCTGGAGTCTGCTTAGCATACTCCAACCCCCCTCACTAGGCACAGTGGGACGCTAGTTTCCCGCACTTTGTCTGGGGCACGCCCACGGCCCGCCCCTCTTCACAGGACGCCGGCAGCCATTCCTGTTTGCAGTCTGAGTGGAGAAGGGACACGAGCTCTGGGAGACCCAGGCACGGGATTCTGGCGGTCACACACCCGCTTTTCAGCGGGCGGTAAGCAGCCCTCGAGGGCTCACCCCACTAGTGCCGCAGTGTTCATTTGTACTTTATGCTTGTATGATACATTGCATTGTACGGTCGCTATTCTTGGCTATATACCCTCCTAGATTGCTAGACAACAGCATGTCGTCCGCAAAAAGCAAAGGGGCCAAGACACAGGCTTTCTATGCTACTTGTACCGCATGTAAGGCTGTTCTACCGGCAGGTGCCACTGACCCCCATTGTGTGCAATGTTCGGCCCCTGTAGCACTTGCTCTGCCGGGGCCTCTGCTAGAGGTGGCCCAAGGAGAACCACCTGTGAACACTGTCCAGGTGACAGGGACGGAGTTTGCAGTTTTTGCTGATAGACTGTCGGTGACTATGTCTAAAATCCTTGAGACTTTGCAGTCCAGACCGGTAACTCAGACCATGGGCACTGTTGATTCAATGCTCCCTGGTTCCCCTCTTTTGGAACACATCCGTGCTCCGGGGGGGTCCCATGCATCCCGGGGTGATGGCTCTGACACGGACGACAGTCCCAGACAGCCTAAGCGAGCTCGCTATGAGCGACCCTCGACTTCATCACACTGGTCAGGGTCCCAGCAGGAAGGCTCTCTGTTTGATGAGACAGAGGTTGCTGATCAGGATTCTGATCCTGAGACCGCTCTCAATCTGGATACACCTGATGGGGACGCAATGGTGAACGATCTCATAGCGTCCATCAATAAAATGTTGGATATTTCTCCCACAGCTCCTCCAGTGGAGGAGTCAGCTTCACAGCAGGAGAAATTCCATTTCAGGTATCCTAAGCGTAAATTGAGTACTTTTCTGGACCACTCTGACTTTAGAGAGTCAGTCCAGAAACACCACGCTTATCCAGATAAGCGTTTCTCCAAACGTCTTAAGGATACACGTTATCCCTTTCCCCCTGACGTGGTCAAAGGCTGGACCCAGTGTCCAAAGGTGGATCCCCCAATCTCCAGGCTTGCGGCTAGATCCATAGTTGCAGTGGAAGATGGGGCTTCACTTAAAGACGCCACTGACAGACAGATGGAGCTCTGGTTGAAATCCATCTATGAAGCTATCGGCGCGTCGTTTGCTCCAGCATTCGCAGCCGTATGGGCACTCCAAGCTATTTCAGCTGGTTTGGCGCAGATTGACACTGTCACACGTACATCTGTTCCGCAAGTAGCGTCCTTAACCTCTCAAATGTCTGCATTTGCGTCTTACGCTATTAATGCTGTCCTGGACTCTACAAGCCGTACGGCAGTGGCGTCCGCCAACTCCGTGGTTTTACGCAGAGCATTGTGGTTAAGGGAATGGAAGGCAGATTCTGCTTCCAAGAAGTGCTTAACCAGTTTGCCATTTTCTGGTGACAGACTGTTTGGTGAGAGATTGGATGAAATCATTAAACAGTCCAAGGGTAAGGATTCATCCTTACCTCAGCCCAGACCAAATAAACCCCAACAGAGGAAGGGACAGTCGAGGTTTCGGTCCTTTCGAGGCTCGGGCAGGTCCCAATTCTCCTCGTCCAAAAGGACTCAAAAGGATGAGAGGAGCTCAGATTCTTGGCGGGCCCAGTCACGCCCAAAGAAAGCAGCCGGAGGAACCGCTACCAAAGCGGCTTCCTCATGACTTTCGGCCTCCTCTCTCCGCATCCTCGGTCGGTGGCAGGCTCTCCCGCTTTGGCGACATTTGGCTGCCACATGTCAAGGACCGTTGGGTGAGAGACATTCTGTCTCACGGGTACAGGATAGAGTTCAGTTCTCGTCCTCCAACTCGATTCTTCAGAACTTCTCCGCCTCCCGGCTGAGCCAATGCTCTTCTGCAGGCGGTGTGCTCTTTAAAGGCAGAAGGAGTGGTGATCCCTGTTCCTCTTCAGGAGCAAGGTCACGGTTTTTACTCCAATTTGTTTGTGGTGCCAAAAAAGGACGGGTCTTTCCGTCCTGTTCTGGACCTAAAACTGCTCAACAAGCATGTGAAAACCAGGCGGTTCCGGATGGAATCCCTCCGCTCCGTCATCGCCTCAATGTCTCAAGGAGATTTCCTAGCATCAATAGACATCAAGGATGCTTATCTCCACGTGCCGATTGCTCCAGAACACCAGCGTTTTCTACGCTTCGTTATAGGAGACGAACACCTTCAGTTCGTAGCCCTGCCTTTCGGTCTGGCGACAGCCCCAAGGGTCTTCACCAAGGTCATGGCAGCAGTAGTAGCAGTCCTGCACTCTCAGGGTCACTCTGTGATCCCTTACTTGGACGATCTACTTGTCAAGGCACCCTCTCAAGAGGCATGCCAACACAGCCTGAACGTTGCGCTGGAGACTCTCCAGAGTTTCGGGTGGATCATCAACTTTTCAAAGTCAAATCTGACCCCAACCCAATCGATAACATACCTTGGCATGGAGTTTCATACTCTATCAGCGATAGTGATGCTTCCGCTGGACAAACAGCGTTCACTACAGACAGGGGTGCAATCTCTCCTTCAGGGCCAGTCGCATCCCTTGAGACGCCTCATGCACTTCTTGGGGAAGATGGTAGCAGCAATGGAGGCAGTCCCTTTCACGCAGTTTCATCTGCGTCCATTACAATGGGACATTCTCCGCCAATGGGACGGGAAGTCGAAGTCCCTAGACAGGAACGTCTCCCTTTCTCAGGCGGCCAAGGATTCTCTTCAGTGGTGGCTTCTTCCCACCTCATTGTCAATAGGAAAGTCTTTCCTACCCCCATCCTGGGCGGTGGTCACAACGGACGCGAGTCTATCAGGGTGGGGAGCAGTTTTTCTCCACCACAGGGCTCAAGGTACGTGGACTCAGCAAGAGTCCACCCTTCAGATCAATGTTCTGGAAATCAGAGCAGTGTATCTTGCCCTACAAGCCTTCCAGCAGTGGCTAGAAGGCAAGCAGATCCGAATTCAGTCGGACAACTCCACAGCGGTGGCATACATCAACCACCAAGGAGGGACACGCAGTCGGCAAGCCTTCCAGGAAGTCCGGCGGATTCTGACGTGGGTGGAAGACACGGCATCCACCATATCCGCAGTTCACATCCCGGGCGTAGAAAACTGGGAAGCAGACTTCCTCAGTCGCCAGGGTATGGACGCAGGGGAATGGTCTCTTCACCCGGACGTGTTTCAGGAAATTTGTCGCCGCTGGGGGAGGCCGGACGTCGACCTAATGGCGTCCCGGCACAACAACAAGGTCCCGGCCTTCATGGCACGGTCTCACGATCTCAGAGCTCTGGCGGCGGACGCCTTAGTTCAAGATTGGTCGCAGTTCCGGCTGCCTTATGTGTTCCCACCTCTGGCGCTGTTGCCCAGAGTGCTACGCAAGATCAGGTCCGACTGCCGCCGCGCCATCCTCGTCGCTCCAGACTGGCCAAGGAGGTCGTGGTACCCGGATCTGTGGCATCTCACGGTAGGACAACCGTGGGCAATACCAGACCGGCCAGACTTGCTGTCTCAAGGGCCGTTTTTCCATCAGAATTCTGCGGCCCTGAGCCTGACTGTGTGGCCATTGAGTCCTGGATCCTAGCGTCTTCAGGATTATCTCAAGAGGTCATTGCCACCATGAGACAGGCTAGGAAACTATCCTCTGCCAAGATCTACCACAGGACGTGGAAGATATTCTTAACTTGGTGCTCTGCTCAGGAAGTTTCCCCCTGGCCATTTGCTTTGCCTACGTTTCTTTCCTTCCTGCAATCCGGGTTGGAAAAAGGTCTGTCGCTCGGCTCCCTTAAGGGACAAGTCTCTGCGCTATCTGTATTTTTTCAGAAGCGCCTAGCACGACTTCCTCAGGTACGCACGTTCCTGCAAGGGGTTTGTCATATCGTCCCTCCTTACAAGCCCTGGGATCTGGGATCTGAACAGGGTTCTAATTGCTCTCCAGAAGCCGCCTTTCGAGCCTTTGAGGGATGTTTCCCTGTCTCGCCTTTCACAGAAAGTGGCCTTTCTAGTAGCGGTCACGTCTCTTCGGAGAGTGTCCGAGCTAGCAGCGCTGTCATGCAAATCTCCCTTCCTGGTGTTTCACCAGGACAAGGTGGTTCTGCGCCCGATTCCGGAGTTTCTCCCTAAGGTGGTATCCCCCTTTCATCTCAATCAGGATATCTCCTTACCTTCTTTGTGTCCTCGTCCAGTTCATCAATGTGAAAAGGATTTGCATTTGTTGGATCTGGTGAGAGCACTCAGAATCTACATTTCTCGTACGGCGCCCCTGCGCCGCTCGGATGCACTCTTTGTCCTTGTCGCCGGCCAGCGTAAAGGGTCGCAGGCTTCCAAATCCACCCTGGCTCGGTGGATCAAGGAACCAATTCTTGAAGGCTACCGTTCTGCGGGGCTTCCGGTTCCCTCAGGGCTGAAGGCCCATTCTACCAGAGCCGTGGGTGCGTCCTGGGCATTACGGCACCAGGCTACGGCTCAGCAAGTGTGCCAGGCGGCTACCTGGTCGAGTCTGCACACTTTTACCAAGCATTATCAGGTGCATACCTATGCTTCGGCGGACGCCAGCCTAGGTAGACAAGTCCTTCAGGCGGCGATTGCTCACCTGTAGAAAAGGGCCGTTTTTATGGCCCTATCACGAGGTATTATTTTACCCACCCAGGGATTGCTTTTGGACATCCCAATTGTCTGGGTCTCCCAATAGAGCGACAAAGAAGAAGGGAATTTTGTTTACTTACCGTAAATTCCTTTTCTTCTAGCTCTAATTGGGAGACCCAGCACCCGCCCCTGTTTTTTTGTATACACATGTTGTTCATGTTGAATGGTTTCAGTTCTCCGATATTCCTTCGGATTGAATTTGCTTAAACCAGTTTATTGGCTTTCCTCCTTCTTGCTTTTGCACTAAAACTGAGGAGCCCGTGATCCCACGGGGGGTGTATAGGCAGTAGGGGAGGGGCCTTACACTTTTAAGTGTAATACTTTGTGTGGCCTCCGGAGGCAGTAGCTATACACCCAATTGTCTGGGTCTCCCAATTAGAGCTAGAAGAAAAGGAATTTACGGTAAGTAAACAAAATTCCCTTCTTTGTCAATATAGTGTGTAATAGGTTCTGCTTCTTCCAATGGTGAGAATTGGAGTTTGCTCCTTTGCTGATGTGTAACTATGTGCGTGAGATTTCTAATCAATCGGTTTTGGTATAAATTTCAGCAAACCCCAAAAAGAAGACGGTCAAAATGAGAAATCGGGAGACAGTCCATCCCTGTCAGAAGCCAAGGTAAGCACTAAATATAGCTGTCATTTCGGTAGCTTTATTATTATAAGGCTCTGTCTGTGGTGTAACCCTTACCTCTGGAGTTATGGTATTTGTTACTGCAAAAGCTACAGATACCTGAACTCAGACGGGTTCTTGGGTAATCTGAAAATACCAAGTTTTTACCCAATCTTCAACTCTTTCAGAAATAGAAAGTAAAGGAGGATCTGTGCCGCCCCCATGCCAGAAGCCAAGCTGCTCGGATCAGGATCCGCGGTGGCTCGAGGGGTCTCCGGACCCGGGGTCGTGCGGCCACTCAAATGAAGGGGGTATTTACATGGGATTGTGTTAGAGTTCGTGACGCCACCCGTGGTATGTAGTAATTTGGAGTACCACCACTGCAGTTGGGAGTACCCGGGGGTGATGGAATGGGGCAGCCAGGTGTTAGAACCCTCCATGGGTAGGGGGATGCCCCGGGACTCGGTAATGGCGAGGGGGGAGTGTCGTTGGGTGCGAAGGGGGTCACTTGCGTACTCAGTCCATTAAGCTGACACCAACAACTGGATAAACCAAAGTTCTGGATACCGTTGCCGCTGAGGGGAGCTAGTTCGGGTCCCGTCCCCAATGGTGCTGCCTGGCGATCCGTGACCTGCCTCCTGGCACTAAGTTTACTTCTCTGTTGGTCCCGGTAGTATGGAACTTGCCAGCTCCCGCTCCCCACTGTGGCTAAGTGTGGGAGCTTGCTCTCAGGGTTCACGCTTGGGATTTTCTGTTTTAGTGGAAAGTGCTATCCCACTCGTTGCGCTAGTACCCCGATTTTGGAGCGGGTGGAGAGCGGATCTTGAAGGCTCCATTCTCGTCGGGTAAATTGCCAAGTTGCCTGAAGCTACTCCCTGACCTAGGGTCCATGTACCCCGTCTTGTCCTGGTCCCAGCCCGGTGATGGTGCAAGGCCGCCGGCTATCCTCCTCGACAGTTCCGTGCCCCTTGCCATGATCCCCTAGCCCAGACCACCGTCTGCTACCTAGATAGTTTCCTAGGAGCCCGGCTCCTGACCTCCTCTCTCCTTCACTTCCAACACACCTCTCTCCACTCCTGACACTCCTGTCCTCCTCTAACCAACCCCCCAAGTGGGCGACCCTATTCCACTCCGGCAGTCCACTGGTGTGTCTGGTGGTTGTGGTGCAGAGTGTACGTAGGATTTAATTAGCTGATGTAGGCAACACCATGTAGTTGGGGACCCATAACCAAGAAGGAGGTGGATATTGCACAGGAGGGCAGATAGTGCAATACCCTGTGACGACATGATAGTCCAGGGGCGTCACGGATCCAACATTTTTCCAAAAAGACGTGTTTACTAGAATTTCTGTTTTGGATCTCCCAACTTTCCCTTTTAGGCTGGTGACTACTGCGATCCTCGCATGACACTCGGCTCACGCTGGCAGCACAGCGGGAGTCGAGTGTCACTGCGACTGAGGTCTGATCTTGCGATCGGACCAACAGCTGCGGGGGCGGGCCAACTCTGAGGAGGGGCGGGCCAGCACTGAAGAGGGTAGGGCCGACGCTGAAGAGGAGAGGGAGGGATTTATCTCCCTCTCTCCTCCTTTGCCGGCTATTCCCATTCTCGCTCTGCACCAATGTCCTGCGAGTGCAGTGTGATGTTTCTCTTGCTCCATAGACTTGAATGGGTGTGAGAGAAACAGACTTGCATTGCACCCACAATCGCTCATGGGTGCTGGCACATAGGTTAATATTGGTCCGAGTGGAATGCTATGTTTTATCGCATTCCACTCGCTCCGATTTTCATGCCGTGTGTCTTAGGCCTTAAGGCTGCTTTACACACAACGATATCGCTAGCGATCTCGTTAGCGATGTGACACGCCAGATCACAGATACGATTTGTCGAGATCACACATAGGTCGTTTTTTGTAACGCCGATCACATGTGCGATCTAGGCAAATCGTATCTGCGATCTGGCGTGTCACATCGCTAACGAGATCGCTAGCGATATCGTTGTGTGTAAAGCAGCCTTTAGTCATATAATTTGTAACATCACCGGACCACACAGCAGGTTCTTCACCTCTTATCTCTCTGTTCCAGTATAATACATCTCTCCAAGAACATTCCCATGTACCTGTACTGTTATTATGTACATATTCTCCTTGCAATTTGTAGTATGGACCGTCTGCAGGTGCAATTCGTAGAAATGGCAGCTTTTGTCCTTTAGGTCATGGACTGATTTGGACACAAATGAGACATTATTGAACAACACTTTACACAGTCTCTACCATTCTTTCCCAGTAAAATGTCTGGTAAAACCTCATTATACACATCTCAGCTGATGCAGAACCTCATTATACACAAACCTCACCTGATGAAGAACCTCATTATACACACCTCAGCTGCTGTATGATCTCATAATTCACCTCAGCTGCTAATGTTGCATTATACTGATAGAATGGCTTTCATACCTACACTATACCATTGCATGTGATGTGCAGACAGCAGTGATGCTATGTAACGTATGAGTAGAGATGAGCGGACCCAAACCTTAAAGTTTGGTATTGGTATGGAACATAGAATATACAAAAAAAACAATCAGTGTTTAAGTCGGGTGCTGTGCGTATGCTGAGCACCCAGTAAAACATTTCTGTGCTGAGGTACACTCAGTGCTCGGGTACGCTCAGAGCTCAGGTACTCTTAGTGCTCGGGTACGGTCGGTGCCCAGTCCTTTCTGAGCTGCTTGCAGTGTGTGAACGCCTTGTACTGGGGGTAACGACTTGCAGTGTGTGAACGCCTTGTACTGGGGGTAACGACCATGTGATCAGATGTAGTGCGGACCAAAAAAAACCTCCACCTACTCGCCCGAGGAAGTGATTTGTGTATGGTTGGCTGCATGTGGGCGGAGACTCAAATTACCAATCAGTGTATTTCAAATGAGGTTCAGGTGAAGTTTGGGTCCAGAACAGAACTTTTTCTAAAGTCCGGCTGATCCCGCCGAACCAAACTTTCATAGGTCTATAATCCATATGCTCTCTAGCAAACTACAGACGGACCCGGACATGAACTGGCTTAACCAGGGGGACATGTCTGGCAATGCAGGATCGGAGTCCCTGGTGGCGCAGTGTGTTACTGATGGTAGACTTTGTTTTGGGGGTCCCAGCTCTATGCAGGTCATTCACTAGGTCCTTCGTGTGGTTTTGGAATCACTGTTCTTGTGATCATTTTGACCCCACAGGGTGAGATCTTGCATGGAGCCCCAGATCGAAGGAGATTATCAGTGGTCTTGTATGTCTTCCATTTTCATATGATTTCTCCCACAGTTGGTTTCATCACACCAAGCTGCTTGCCTAGTGCAGATTGTCTTCCCAGCCTGGTGAAGGGCTACAATTTTTTTTTTCTGGTGTCCTTCGACAGTTCTTTGGTCTTCACCTTATTGGAGTTTGGAGTGTGACTGTTTGCCGTTGTGGACAGGTATCTTTTGTACTGATAACTTCAAACAGGTGCTATTACTACAGGTAATGATTGGAGGACAGAGGAGCCTCTTAAGGCTGGGGCCACACTGGGCACTACTGCGATGCTCGCATGAGACTCTGCTCGCGCTGGCAGCACAGCAGCAGCCGAGTGTCATACGAGTGTGCCTGCATCTGAGGTCCGATCATGTGATAAGACCTCAGCTGCAGGAGGCGGGCTGGCACGGAGGAGGGGAGGGAGGGATTTCTCTCCCTCTCTCTCCTCCGTAGTCGGCTATTGCCATTCTCGCACTGCACTGGCAGTACACCGGTGTACCGCGAGTGCAGTGCGATTTTTCTCTCGCCCCATTCACCTGAATGGGTGCGAGAGAAAGAGTCTCAGCTTACAATCGCAGCATGCTGAGATTGTTTCCTCGGTCCGATTAGGGCTGAGAAAATAATCGCCCATGTGTGCTGACACACAGGCTAGAATTGGTCCGAGGGGAATGCGAATTTTATCGCACTCCACTCGCACCGATTTTCTCGCCGTGTGGCTTAGGCATAAAGAAGAAGTTACAGGTCTGTGAGAGCCAGAAATCTTGCATGTTTTTAGATGACTAAATACTTATTTTCCACCATAATTTACAAACAAAATCTTATCAAAACAGACAAGGTGATTTTCTGGATGTTTTCTCATTTTGTCTCATAGTTGTGGTCTACCTATGATGTCAATTACAGGCCTCTCTCATCTTTTTAAGTGGGAGAACCTGCACAATTGGTAATTAAATACTTTTTTTCCCCACTGTAGATACTATGTAAAGAGATAGATACTGTATAACGAGATAGACAGACATTTAGATAGATCATTATTATATATAGGGTTAGATAAATGGATAGCTAGATAAATAAATAATAGAAGGAGGATGAATAGATAGTTACAGGTCTAAGCATTTCAAGCAGATAGAGCTTCAAATAATGGCATGATTAAGAGCAGTCTAACAGCCCACATCTAGCCCACCCGTAGCGAGCACAAACACCGAGCAGCGCCGGCTGCCCCTGCACAGAGCAGCGCCCACAGCCCCAGCACTAGGCTGCAGTGAACATCTGGGCCTCCCCACCTCCTGTGACCCTGCTCCACCACTGCTGCCACCCCACCTCCCCGGTAAGACACCACCGGATTATTAAACAAACCCCATATATTTTCATCTTTATATTTGGGGTGCGTCTTATAAAATGAAAAATACGGTAGATAGAGGGAGAGCTAAATAGATGCTATAGAACGAGATAGACAGACAGATAGATAGAATAAAGGAGGATAGATAGAGATGGATAGATAAATAGATGGATAGATAGAGGGATACATAGATAGAAAAAAGGAGCATAGATGGATAGAAGAAAGGAGGATAGATAGCTAGTATATAAAGGGATAGATAGATTGAATAAAGGAGGATAGAGATATATAGGTAGACAGATAATAGATGGATAGATAGATAAAGGGATAGAGGGTTAGATTATAGAAGAAAGGAGGATATATAGATAGATAATAGATAGTATATAAAGGGATAGATAGATAGATTGATAAATAGATGGAGGATAGATAGAGAGATGATAGATAGAGGGATACATAGATAGAAGAAAGGAGGATACATGTATAGAAAAAAGGAGGATTGATAGATAATCTAATAAATAAAGCTGAGTGTGTGTGTGTGTGTGTGTGTGTGTGTGTGTGTGTGTGTGTGTGTGTATGTCCGGGATTGGCATCTGCACCATCGCAGCTACAGCCACAACATTTTGCACACTCACACTTCTAGACCCGAGAGCGTAATAGGCTATGTTTTGAGGGGAAATTTTAACCCCGCGCTTTACAGTTATTCACCAAAAAACCTGCCTCCATTAAAGCGAATGGAGCTGGGAGCCACAGTGCAGCCAGAACTTCAGAAGAATGCGCAGCCACGCTCTTATATGGAATGTTGGCATGTCACAATGCAGCCAGGGAAAGAGGCAGACACAGACAGGGAAAGAGGTAGACACAGACAGGGTAAGAAACAGACAGAGACAGACACAAAGAGACAGACTGACAGGGAAAGAGACAGACACAGACAAAGAGACAGAAAGACACAGGGAAACAGACAGGGAAAGAAAGGGAAAGAGAGACAGGGTAAGAGACAGACAAAGAGACAGACACAGGGAAAGAGACAGAGGGAGAGAGGGAAAGAAACAGACAGGGAAAGAGACAGACAGGGAAAGTGACAGAGATAGATAGACAGACAGGGAAAGAGATTGAGACAGACAGGGAAAGAGACAGACAAAGAGATAGAGAGAGAGACAGAGAGATATATACAGAGGGGGAGACAGACAGAGAATGGGAGAGAAACAGAGAGACAGTTACTATCCCGGGCGTTAATATATTCTATTTATACATTCTGTCCCGGGAATGTTAATACATTCTATTTTGTTAACAACAGTTATTAACCCGGGCGAAGCCGAAGCCGGGTAGTACAGCTAGTAGTATATAAAGGGATAGATAGATGGATAAATAGATGGAGGATAGATAGACAGAGAGATGATAGAATAAAGGAAGATAGAGAGATGGCTAGATAGAGGGATACATAGAAGAAAGGGGGATAGATGGATAGAAGAAAGGAGGATTGATGGATAGAAGAAAGGAGGATAGATAGCTAGTATATAAAGGGATAGATAGATAGATATTGCACACTATACAGGACACACACACATCCTGTACATAACATGACACATACAGACAGCACATAATACATTACACATATGACACCGCACGTTATGCTCCTCTATGTAGCTGTTTTCTTTTTCCAAAGGAAAGGAGGCACCACTCCCCCATCTCTCTGGTAAAGATGGGAACAGACAGGACACAGAGCCCACAGGAGGGGAGGGCATCCCCTGCTGGAACCTGTGCACAGCAGGAGCAACAAATGAAACTCAGTTGCTGCTCCCTTTGGCACCCCCTTTGTATTCTGCCTGCCGGCACCCTGTGCGATCGCACCAGTTGCACATAGCTAAAGCCGGCCATGATGGTAGTGACGAATCATGTGCTGACCCCTGTCGCTTTCATGATGTATTTCCTGTCAGAGCCGACAGCGCTGGCACTCACAGGAAAGAACCATTTCTGCTAATCAGAGCTGTTTAGCTCTAATCATCAGAAATACAGAAGCAATCAGACACTGCAGTGATAAAGTCCTCTAGAGGGACTAGTAAAACAAAGAAAAAATGTATAAAAAAATGTTTTGAACAATATGAAAAAATAAACCCTAAAAATTTGTCACCCCCCCCATTCGCCCCATTGAATATATGAAAATAGAAGTTAAAAAATATACCCATATTTGGTATTGCTGCATTCAGAAAGGCCCAATCTATCAAAATATACCGTATTTTTCGGACTATAAGACGAACCGGACCATTAGACGCACCCTGGCTTTAGAGCAGGAAAATAGGAAAATAAAATTTTAAGCGAAAAATGGAGTCATGACACACTGTTATGGGTCGAGGATCTGCTGCTGACACTATTATGGGGGTAATGTCCCCAAATTCTCTACTAAGGTACCCCATCCTGGTAATGATCCTCATGCCTTGTATATACAGTATCCTGCTATATATCCCATCCTGGCATATGGTCCCCTCCTGCTATATACGGTAACCCATCCTGGCAAATACCCCCAACCTGCTATATACCCCCATCCTGCTCATATACCCCAATCCTGCTCATATACCCCCATCCTTCTCATATACCCCCATCCATCCTGCTATACACCCCCATCCTGTGGCACATAAAAAAAAAAACGTTTATACTCACCTCACTCCCTGCAGCATCGCTCTTCCTCCGTCTGTGTCAGCGGCAGCGCCGCAGAGAGGAGCCGTCCTCGTTCCCTTGCAGCATCGCAATGTCCTCCTGGCTGCCGGCGGCCGCTGAGTGGAGCCGTCCCCGTTCCCCTGCAGCATCACGATGTCCTCCTGTCTGTGCCGGCGGCTGCGTGTGAACACGTGCGCACAACGATGACGTCATCGCTGTACGCACCGCTAGTCTCCACTCAGCGGCCGCCACCGTCAGCCAGGAGGAGATTGCGATGCTGCAGGGGAACGGTGATAGGTGAATATACTAATTCACTGCACCCCACGCTGATGATAATGTGCGGGGGGCAGTGAATACAGCCGCACATGATCACTCCAGGCTGTAGTTGCCAGGGTGATCATGCGGGCGGCTGTTTATCCCCCGCCCATCATCCCGCCCACCTGTCAGCGCCGACTTCAGCGCTGAAAGATGGGCGGGAGGATGGGCGTGCATATTAAATTAGCAGTTCCACGTGGTCACGGCAGGCGCTGCTGCAGCCTGCTCGTGCCCCCGATGACCCGCTCCACCGCAGCACCCTCATTCCCCGCAGCCCTACATTCAGACTATAAGACGCACCCCCCCACTTTCCCCCAACATTTGGGGGGAAAAAAGTGCGTCTTATAGTCCGAAAAATACGGTAAATTAATCTGATTAGTATATGATGTGGTGAGAAAAAAAATGTCAAACACCAAAATTAAGTTTTTTGGTTGCGGAAAAAGTTTTTAAAAATGCAATAATTGGCACTTAAAACGTGGTATGTGTACAAAAATGGTATGATGAAAAACGCCAGCTCAAAACATAAAAAATAATCAGTCACAGAGCCCCAAATCACGAAAAATAAGAAGAATATGGGTCTCAGAAAAATGGTGCCAAAAGTGCGTTTTTTTGTTTGTTTTTTTGTCAAACTTCTGAATTTTTTGAATTTCTTAGATAAAGGTAAAAGTATAAATGTTTTGGTATCAACGAACGCATACTGGCCTGAGGCATCATATGGACACATCAGTGTTACCATAGAGTGAACACGGTGACTAAAAGACCCCAAAACCAATCGTGCAATTACACTGTTTTTGCAATTTCACCACACTTGGAATTTTTTTTCCAATTTTCCAGTACACTATATGGTAAAACTAATGATTTCTTTCAAAAGTACAACTCTCAAACGTACAACCCTCAAAAAGCAACCCCGCATATGACAAGATTGACAGCTCAAAAAAAAAAAAAAAAATTATGGCTCACTGAAAAAGAGGAGGAAAAAACGGAAAATCGCCCGCTGGTGAAGGGGTTGACACCATGCTCATCCTTCACATTTTAGGCAAAGTATCCATTTCCTTTGTTTCAAATATCTCCTAAATGTACCTACTACTTTGAATATGCACCAAACAATCTAATTATGCTTTTATCTAAGACTAACATCCTCAATAAACCAAACATCCCGCTCCCGTCTCCATGACTTTTCTCAGGCTGCACCAATTCTCTGGAATACACTACCCAGGGCAATTTGATTACTCTCAAATACCCACAGTTTTAACCTCTTCACCAGGCAACCTGTTTCCACCCTCCAGACTAGGCCAATTTTATCAATTCTGACTAGCCTCACTTTATAAGGTAGTACCAGTGCTTCTTAATAAATTAGACTATCATCCAAAAGTTAATTAATTTCAGTTATTAAATACAAAAAGTGAAACACATATTATACAGAGATCTATTTCAAGTGTTTATTTCTGTTAATGTTGATGAAAACCCAAAAGTCATTATCTCAGAAAATTAGAATTACCACAAAACATCTGCAGAGGCTTCCTAAGCATTTAAAATGGTTTCTAAAGCTGGTACAGTAGGCTACACAAGCCAGGGGAGGACTGCTGATGTAACGTCCTGGACTAGCCAGGTAGTCACAGATAGACCCCCGAATTAAACCTGTCCCTCAATAAGGTAACATCAGCCAACCTTTAAAACCCTAGTCACCACTCTCAGGGTTGGATGGACACACCAGAGGGCGTGACCAGTTGGTTGGTGCACACCCACCTAAAGGCTACTTTACACACTGCGATATCGGTCCCGATATCGCTAGTCTGGGTACCCGCCCCCATCTGTTGCGCGACACGGGCATATCGCTGCCCGTGCCGCACAACATCGCCCACAGCCGTCACACATACTTACCTGTCCGGCGACGTCGCTGTGACCGGCGAACCGCCTCCTTTCTAAGGGGGCGGTCCGTGCGGCGTCACAGCGACGTCACTGAACCGCCGCCCAATAGCAGCGGAGGGGTGGAGATGAGCGGGACGTAACATCCTGCCCACCTCCTTCCTTCCTCATAGCGGCCGGGAGGCTGGTAGGGAGAGCTTCCTCGCTCCTGCGGCGTCACACGCAGCGATGTGTGCTGCCGCAGGAGCGACGAACAACCTCGTTACTGCTGCAGTAACGATAATTGGGAATGGACCCCCGTGTCGCCGATTAGCGATTTTGCACGGTTTTGCAACGATGCAAAATCGCTTATCGATGTCACACGCAACGGCATCGCTAATGCGGCCGGATGTGCGTCACAAAATCCGTGACCCCAACGACTCCGCATTAGCGATGTCGTAGCGTGTAAAGCCCGCTTAAGAGTTCAAACAGCCTGGGGCTGGAGAAGAGTCAGTTCCCAGTAGGAGTAGTCTGAAAAGAGGAGTGTGGAGTGCAGCAGGCCTGTGGTGACTGACAGGTGCCAGGGTCTTAGCCCTGGTACCTCGGCTAGGAGGCATATGGTGGCCTAGCCTGCAGGAGCCGGGAAGACGGCTCGGTGGAACCGTGGTGGACCGGGACAGGGTAGTAGCCCGCCGGTACCGACCCGGGGAACCGACTCGGAAACCGGAGCACACAGCGGGTACTCAGACCCTGAAACGAGGTCCAGAATCCACTGGACCGAGTTAATTCACTGATTGCGGTCTTGACTATAGGTCCTTTCCCACCCAATTCCCGACTGAAGACAACAGCCCAGCGAGGGGATTAGAAAGCCACCGCACAGGCAGAGAGATTCCACGGGCCAGCGTGTGCGGGCAAATGGGCTCTGCGGACATATACACAGTTGGGAACGGACTCCCATCGCTGAAGCGCAGGAGCCCAAATACACTACACAGTGCAGGAGAAAGGCCAAGACTACCAAACCGGGTGGGGGAGCAGGCGCAGCCGGCTGCGGGCACCGACCACCATCAACTTTGTTTACCAGAGACTTGTGTGTGTCAATAATAGTGAGTACAACAGTGCCATCCGGCCGCATACCGCCCTGCATCGCCCAGCTTCTACTACTCTCAACGGGTCCCGGGGCCATCATTCCTGCCCACGGAGGGGTTAACATCTTGCTGCATCACCATCTCCCCCGGGTGCCCCGTAACCGCAGCAGTGGTGTCTACACCTTCACCACATCCCGTGGGTGGCGTCACGAACTCAAACACGGCTCTGGCCATACACCTACCTACCCCCTAAGTAGCGCCAGCATGCTTTCGGAGCGAAGTGCGCCGGGTCCGGAGGCGCTCGAGCCACCCACCAACGAGCCCGGATCCGAGCGGCTCGGCTGTGCGGGGCGGTACACTGACTTGACAGATGTCCAGAAGGCAGTCATTGACACACTCCACAGGGAGAGTAAGCCACAAAAGGCCATTGCTAAAGAAGCTGGCTGTTCACAGAGTGCTGTATCCAAGCATATTAATGGAAAGTTGAGTGGATGGAAAAAGTGTGGTAGAAAAAGGTTAACAAGCAACTGGGATAACCGCAGCCTTGATAGGATTGTTAAGAAAAGCGAATTTAAAAATTTGGGGGAGATTCACAAGGAGTGAACTGCTGCTGGAGTCAATGCTAAAAGATTCACCACACACAGACATATCCAGGTCATGGGCTACAGCTGTTGCATTCCTTGTGTTAAGCAACTCATGACCAATAGACAATGCCAGAAGCGTCTTACCTGGGCCAAGGCGAAAAAGAACTGGACTGTTGCTCAGTGGTCCAAGGTGTTGTTTTCAGGTGAAAGTAAATGTTGCATTTCATTTGGAAATCGCGGTCCCAGAGTCTGGAGAAAGAGTGGACAGGCCACAATCCAAGCTGCTTGAGGTCTAGTGTGAAGCTTGCATAATCCGTCATGGTTTGGGGAGCCATGTCATCTGCTGGTGTAGGTCCACTGTGGTTATCAAGACCAACATCAGCGCAGCCATCTACCAGGAAATTTTACAGCACTTCATGCTTCCCTTTGTCGACAAGCTTTTGGGAGATGGAAATTTCATTTCCCAGCAGGACTTGGCACCTGTCCACGCTGCCAAAGTACCAATACCTGGTTTAATAACCACAGTACTACAAATTCACCTGACCTTTAACCCCATTGAGAATCTACGTGGTATTGTCAAGAGGAAGATGAGAGACCAGACCCAACAATGCAGATGAGCTGAAGGCTGCTATCAAAGCAACCTGGGTTTCCATAACACCTCAGCAGTGCCACAGGCTGATCGCCTCCATGCCACGCCGCATTGATGCAGTAATTCATGCAAAAGGAGCCCAGACCAAGTATTGAGGGCATTTACTGTACAGACTTTTTAGTAGGGGCCAACATTTCTGAGCTTAAAATCATTTTTTCGGTTGGTTTTATATAATATTCTAATTTTCTGAGATCATGAATTCTGGGCTTTCATTGGCTGTAAGCCATAATCATTAACATTAAAGGGTGCTTTACACGAGACGATGGATTGTGCGATGCATCGTCGGGGTCACGGTTTTTGTGACGCACATCCAGCATCGTACACGACTTCGTCTCGTGTGAAACCTCTGAGCGACGCAGTATCGCTCACAAATCGTGAGTCGTGTACTCGTCTCTCAGTTTCATAATATCGTTTATTTTTCCTGCAGCAGGTTGTTAATCGTTCCCGTGGCAGCACACGGTGCTCCGTGTGACACCACGGGAACGATGAACACAGTTTACCTGCGTCCCGTGGCTCCCGCCGGCAGTGCGGAAGGAAAGAGGTGGGTGGGATGTTTACATCCCGCTCATCTCCACCCCTCCGCTTCTATTGGCCGGCCGCTGAGGTGACGTCGCTGTGACGCCGAACGTCCCTCCCCATTCAGGAAGTGAACGTTCGCCGCCCACAGTGAGGTCGCTCAGCAGGTAAGTACGTGTGACGGGGGTGTCACGACTGTGCGACACGGGCAGCGATTTGCCCGTGACACACAAACGACGGGGGCGGGGTACGATCGATTGTGAAATCGCACAATCGGTCGTCCCGTGTAAACAACAGTTAATAAACACTTGAAATAGATCACTCTGTATGTAGGGACTCTATATATGCGTTTCCCTTTTTGTATTGAATTACTGAAATAAATTAAACTTTTTGATGATATTCTAATTTATTGAGCTGCACTTGTAACTCTGGAACACTTCAACGGATCCCAGTGATTCTGAGAGAGTTGTTTTTTGTGTGACACATTGTATGTCATGCTCGTGGTAAAATTAAGATGACATTTTTTGCATTTATTTGTGAAAATATTGTCGATTTGTGAAAAATTTTAAAAATGTCACAATTTTCAAACTATTAATTTGTATGTTTTGTGACTCAGTAAAGGGTATGGTGGTAGATGGGAGATTTATTCCACCTAGCAGATGCCTTTTGCACTGGTGAGCAGCAGGAAAAGAGAGAAAACCTGGCCAAGATCTTCTCTGCTATTCCAGGTTTTTGGGGCAACTCTCAAGGGGCACAGCTGCAGGATTAACATAGTATAAATAGGCAGCCGTACCCTCTCTATGTGGTGGGTGTTTGGGCTGGAAAGTGATATACCTGAATGGACTGACACCTCCAGAACCTTTGCTGTGCTCTTTGACAAGCTGAACTTCTGCTTTGCATTCCTGTCTGAAATAAGACTGTAGATAAAAAAACCTGTAGACAAAGAAGCGCAATAGGGTCTTACCCTGACAGACAGGGGGTGACAGAAAGGATAATCCTACTCACCAAGGAGGGTTGTGAAAGGCACAACTCCTGTAACAGTATAAATCCGGATCAACGGCAGCAGTACCCCAGGTGGCTGATAACAGAGAGAGATTGTAGAATGGGGCTTTGTAAACCGCGCCAAAGATCACTGATGAAATCTTGGATTAATGTAACCTTTTTATTCTTGTTCAGGTCTACGTGACCCGCCCCAGGGCTGTGGGGTACTCAGTTCCGGGTGTTGGTTAATTGGATTATGTCACGGGGGCCTGTGCCCGGTTCCGTGGCCCTGGTGGTCGCTGAAAGTCAATAAGTAATAAAAATAAAAAATAATAAAATAAAAAAAAAATAATAAAGAAAATAAATAAATAAATAAGTATTTCGTGACGCCACCTATGGTTCCAGTATGGTTACTGGGGCTGCAGGTCAGACCTCTGGGCTGATGGTTAGGCAGCCAGTTGTTTACGCTTCCCGTAGGTGAAGCGGGGTCCCCAGGGCAGTTTTAGTAGTACAGAGATATGGCGGTTTTTCTTCACAGCCTTTTCAACTGTCACTTTAGTGCAGCAGCCTATGGCTTCTCAGATGAAGAAATAAAGTGCGTCACACCAATTCATTAACTCTGACAGGATTTTACTTGCAGGTGTTAAAAAGGGGTTCAGTTTCTGATGTTACAGTTTTTTTGGGTAATCTGGGAACAGTTCAGGATCTCTGCACCAGGTAGTTGTGAGGCCTCCCTGCTGCGCTGTGTCTCTCCTTGGTACTAGGCTGCCTGTAGCTATACCTCGACCCTCTCTCACTGTCTTCACCTGTATGGCAGGCAGCGGGAGCTTCTCTAAGGGGCACTGCTGTACTCACTGCGGTCCCTAAGCTCTATGTAGCGGCTTTGCCTTCAGGTGCTGCTGCGGCCAGGAGATCTGCAGTCTCCCTGGCCCCCGGTCTTTATTGCTGGGCAGATTAGATCCCTCACAATCTCGGACGCCGGTGTCCGATAATCAGCGCTGTTCCTTGGGGATGAACCGGTCAGGCTCCACCTCCCCGGTCACTCCTCTTTTGCCTCACTCTTGAGCCCTCAGGCGGTCACACAGTTACTTGTGCGGGCTAAGCACCGCCCTCTCCATTTTTATGTCTTCCCTCACTCTCTGCTCGCACAGTCTCCTTTTCTCCAACTGTCAACTGTCTCTCTGACTCCACCTCCAAACCTGGCTTTAAAGGGGACCTCACCTGAACTCGACTTGTAGAGCTCCCCCTCCAGGCTTGAAGTGGAGATGTTGTATGTGGGATTACCTGATGTGGAGATCCTTCCCTGCCCAGGTACAGGTATATTTGTGGCAACTGAACCCTGGGGTGCCACATACGCGTTTCAGGAGGCTCTGCTCCCTTCCTCAGGACCAAACAGGCATAAGCTACATCAAATCCGATTTGATGTAACTTATGCCTGTTTGGTCCTGAGGAAGGGAGCAGAGCCTCCTGAAACGCGTAGACCTGTGCAAGAATAAAAAGTTTACATTAATCCAAGATTTCATCAGTGATCTTTGGCGCGGTTTACAAAGCCCCATTCTACAATCTCTCTCTGAAATAAGACTGTGCATTTGTTTGTTTTCAGTGTAAATAAAACTCTGACTTTATGGATTGAAAACCTGCGTGTGCCTCATTACTGCACCCCTGCCATTATCTACCAGAGCTGATTCCCTACAGCTTTTAAACCAGAGAGATATGTCACCAAAATAGTAAATAACATTCCCCACATGTCTACTTTACATCATCATTGTGAGCCCAAGAAGGTGATTGCGGTTTCTAACTGCACGGCACCAGAGCCTGACACGTGGGTGGTGTTGCTACCCTGCAAATACATACGTGTGTGCATCCTGCAGCCACCGAGCCACTGCTGAGTGACGCACATCACTGATCAGTGTCCAAGCTTGATTTTGGCCAGGATTTGTTTTTGATTGTTGGTATTTTATATAAAACTCCAGTTTTCTGCATGGCTATACCCTGGACATGCTTTGAGTGCATTCATAAACTTCTACATTTTCAGGGTTTAAATCCTAAGTCATATGAAATGGCTTGTTTAAAAGGCCACTTTTGACTTTTAGGATTGCTACTTCCAATAGGTGGCACTAGAGTTTGTCTCTTTCCTGGAGAGACAATTTGAATATTTCCCAGAGGGGCTTTGCAGCTATTAAGACCCCTCACTGTCCGCCAGACTGGTTTGTCAGGTCTCCGTAAGGAGAATAGTTTTCCCCGTGGTCCCCACTATAGCGTCTCATAAGCCAGATCAGTTCCCAAAATTTGCACTGACGAGGGGCAATCACGCCGAAACATCGTGTCTGCAAATTGGGGTTCTGATCTGGTTTAAATCCTACTCACACATGCCATCCTAATGCACTCAACCAAACACACACGCTAACCTGATGTACTCTACATGACACACACGACAACCTGATGGACAATGTGATGTACTCTGCATAACTCACATATGCCAACCTGACACGCTCTTCACATCTCACACATGCCAATCTGATGTATTCTACACAACACACACTTGCCAACCAGACACCACCACATTATTAAATTCACATAACAGGTGCCGGCTCCAAAATGTCACTTCTTCCCTTCCAAACCCTGCCGTGTGTCCAAACATTGTTTTGTCACCACATATGGGGTATCAGGATAAGAGAAATTGCCCACAAATTTTGGGGTCCATTTTATCCTGTTGCCCCTGTGAAAAGGAAAAATATGCAATCGAAAGAACATTTTTGTGGTAAATGTATTTTTTTTTTATTTTCATGGCACAAAATTCCCTAAAACACCTGGGGTTTGACAGGGCCCACCACACATCTACTTGAATTCCTTGGGGAGTCTAGTTTCCAAAATTGGTTCACTTCTGGGGGCTTTCCACTGTTTAGCCACATCAGGGTCTCTCCAAATGCAGCATGACACCTACAGATCATTACATCAAATTCTGCGCTCCAAAACGTCATTTCTTCCCATCCGAGCCCTGCCATGCACCCATAAAATGGTTTCCTACAACATATGGGGCATCATTATACCCGGGAGAAATTGCCCAATAAATTGTGGGGTCCAAGTTATCCTGTTGCCCTTGTGAAAATGAAAAAAAAGAGGCTAAAAGAACATTTTTGTGGTAAAATTGATTTTATTTTTTTTTAATTTTTTTTTCATTTTCAAGTCACAAATTTATAAAATCCCCTAAACCATCTAGGTATTCAAAGTGCTCACCACACATCTATATACATTCTTTGGGGGGGGGGGGTCTATCTATTTTCCAAAATAGTAAACTTAAGGTCACTTCAAATGTGAAATGGTCCCTAAAAAAAAAAAAAAAAAGTTGCTTTGTAAATTTTGTTGTAAAATTGCTGATAAATTTTGAACCCTTCTAACTTCTTAACCAAAAAAAAATTCAAAAATTGTGTTGATGTAAAGTAGACATGTGGGAACTGTAATTTAATTTTTTTGTGTGACATAACTTTCTGGTTTAATGTCAGAAAAATTGAAAGATGCAAAATTTTCAACATTTTTGCCAATTTCCATTTTTTTTCAGGAATGTAAAAAAGATATTGTCCTAAATTCATCAATATGTAGTACAATCTGTCACGAAAAAAACAGTTGCAGAATCATTGGGGTCTGTTCAAGCGTTCCAGATTTCACCTCAAAAAGTGACACTGGTCAGAATTGAAAAAATGGCGCGGCCATGAAGGTGAAAACAGGCTCGAGGGTGAAGGGGTTGAAATTTTACTGTGTTAGTAATGGGGGTGAAAGACACCTCTCCATTTCTAACACTGAGGCTTGATGCCAGCTGTGTTTTTGGATGCTACACAGTGGACATCAACCCCAAAAACCTTTACCCAATTTTCCACTGTATGAGGGATTCAGGGAGAGATGAGGTGAAGTGCCTGAATTGGAGAATCTCCAGTTGCTCCACTTCTAGGGTAGGAGCGGGCTGTATTTTTAGGCTGTGAAGAGCCCAATAATCATGGTGTATAGATGTTCTTAGTCGATTCGGATTTTCAAAGCTCTTTTGCGTGATTACTCTCGCTGTTCCCGCTTCCAAACACCTCTGGGGGGTTTCTGTGCAACAATGTGTCCGCCATGCCATAAATCTATAGGGGCCTCTATCAATCTCAGAGTAGCTGTTGTTTGTGGATCAGAAGCCAAGAGCAGGAGAACAAGAAACATGTCTTTACTCCACATTTTCTAGGACAATCCACCCTCCACATTGATGGTTTTATTATTTAAAATTGCATTTTTTCAACTTGTAACACTAAAACTCTTGATGTGTATGTTTCTACAGACCGTCAGCAAGGACCACTGAGTCCAGACTTGCCGTGGATGCTACTGCGGAGAATGTTACGTAAGTAGTTTGCTGGCATGCAATAATGGAAATAAAAGATTAATATTTTTATATGAAGTTAAACTTAACTTAAAGGGGTTATCCGGCTTATTTTGTTTTGTTTGCTTTTTTCACTATTGGCATACATAGGGGCAGGTAATAGATACCAAGCAACTACTTACCGGCCCTGCTGTCAGCCCCTCTACCCCGCCTCAGAGCAGTCATGTGACCGCTCCTGCCGGGATTTTGCTACTTCCTGTGATGTCAACTGAGCAAGGAGTTTGTTGATGGGTATCTGTTAGGGCCAGATGGATGGGCAGACCCGGGAGGTGGATCCACTGGACCGAACTCCCCGAAGAGGGAACGGAGTCCGGTAGCCGGAGCACTTTAGGTAGCAGAACAGTCCGTGCACTTAGAACACAATGGAGAAGTCCCTGGGACCACGGGGTCACTGATGGTGGTCCGGGTGACGGAGCTCAGGTTCGGAAGCCGGGATGATGTTAGGCGGGGTCCGGAACCGTTGGAGCAAGATGACGGGTCACCGCAGGGAACCGGGATGGTATGGACTGTCAGGATGGCAGATAGGCAGCGTTCGGGGTTCGAGATACAGCAGGACCGTATGGCAATGCAGGCTCGGCTCTAAAAGAGAGAGAGGTAAGTATCTCACAGGAACACAAGGAGACCTGACTCCTAGCTTGGGAAACACGAAGAACAGGCCCCGCCCCCTTGGACATTAATCCCCTTTATACCCTGTACCTGTGTGCATCATTTCCTGTCAGTGGACACTGGCCCTTCAAGAAAGGGTCAGTGACCGCGCGCGCGCCCTAATGCGCATGCGCGCGGCCCGGGTGCCAGAAGCCAGGGCAGGAAGCTGAGAGGAGGAAGCAGCAGCGCCGGCCAGGGGCTGGGAAGCCGACGGGCGCCGGGAGCGGGGACCAGGGAGCCTGGGGAGCGCGGCCAAAGGAGGCTGGAGAGCGGGGAGCGTGGCAGGTGAGCCGGGGAGCGGAGCGGAGGACCCGGGGAGCGTGACAGTACCCCCCCCCCACGCCCCCCTCCCCGCAACCGGGACAGGAAGGCACGGATCAGCGGAGTGCCCACATTCTCCCTGGGCTCCCAGGATCTATCCTCAGGACCATACCCTGCCCAGTCCACCAGGAAGAACTGTCGGCCTCGAACGGTCTTCATGGCCACGATATCCCTTACCGCATAGATGTCGTCCTCAGCAATAGGAGGAGGGGCCGGACTGGCAGCAGCGGAGAAGGGACCAAGGACAACCGGCTTGAGCAGAGAGACGTGGAAGGAGTTGGGTATCCTCATCGTGGCCGGAAGCTGCAGTTTGTAGGAGACCTCATTGATCTTGCCGATGACTTTAAACGGTCCGATGTAGCGAGGTCCCAGCTTGTAGGATGGTAACTTCAATCGGACGTACTTGGAAGCAAGCCAGACGAGATCTCCCGGAGAGAAACATGGAGGATCCAGACGTCTCTTGTCCGCGTGTCTCTTCATCCGCAGGGATGCACGTGCAAGGGACGCCTTAACTGAGTCCCAAATGGTTGTAAAGTCACGGAGTACTGCATCAGCAGCAGGGATGTCCGAGGAAGAGGATACAGGCAATGGGACAGACGGCTGAAGTCCGTAGACGACATGGAAGGGAGAACAGGAGGAGGACTCACTGACGTGGTGATTATGGGAGAATTCCGCCCAAGGAAGAAGTGTGGACCAATCATCATGATGGGCGTTGACGTAGTGACGTAAGAAAGTGGTCAATATCTGATTGACCCGTTCCACTTGGCCGTTCGACTGAGGATGGTAGGCAGAGGAAAAGTCCAGCGTTACTCCCAGATGTTTACAGAGAGCCCTCCAGAAGCGGGAGGTGAACTGAGTTCCTCTGTCGGACACAATGTGTGATGGAAAGCCGTGCAAGCGGAAGATGTGATGTATATAGGCGTCCGCGAGTTCCTGGGCAGAGGGCAGTCCAGCCATAGGGACGAAATGGGCCATTTTAGAGAACCGATCCACCACGACCCATATGACTGTGTGTCCGGAGGACAATGGCAAGTCCGTAATAAAGTCCATCGCAATGTGTTGCCAGGGAACTGAGGGTATGGGCAGAGGCAGAAGACGGCCATATGGCAGGTGTTTGGGCGTCTTGTTCCTGGCACAAGAAGAGCAAGCAGAGACAAAAGAGGCGACGTCCGTGCGAAGGGATGGCCACCAGTAATGACGTACAATCGCACCCCATGTCCTCTTCTGACCAGCATGACTGGCTGTTTTCGAGGCATGGCCCCAGTGTAGCACTTTATGCCTGTCTGTCTCAGAGACATAGGTCTTCCCGGGCGGTATCTGGGCCAGGGTGACAGGAGCCACCGGAATAATCTTACTTGGACAGACGATGGGTTGGGATGTCTCCTCTTCCTGCTCCATGGGCATGAAAGTCCTAGACAAGGCATCAGCACGTACATTCTTGTCCGCGGGTCGGAAATGGAGCTGGAAATCGAACCGGGCAAAGAACAAGGACCACCTGGCTTGCCGGGGGTTCAGTCGCTGAGCAGACCGCAGGTATTCCAGGTTTTTGTGGTCCGTGTAAATAATGACGGGGTACACTGCACCTTCCAGGAGATAGCGCCATTCCTCCAGAGCCAGTTTGACTGCCAATAGCTCTCGGTCACCGATGGTGTAATTGCGTTCAGGGGCGGAGAAGCTCTTGGAGAAGAAACCGCAAGTCACCATCTTCCCGGAGGAGGACTTCTGCATGAGCACTGCTCCGGCTCCTGAGGAGGAGGCATCCACCTCCAAGGTGAACTGGCGGTTTAACTCTGGACGGTGGAGTACAGGAGAGGAGGCAAAGGCTCGCTTTAGAGAGCCAAACGCGGCGTCGGCCGCAGGTGACCAGTCCTTTGGATTAGCCCCCTTCTTGGTCAAGGCGGAGAGAGGAGCAGTCAGAGCAGAGAAGTGAGGAATGAACTGGCGGTAATAATTGGCGAATCCCAGAAAACGTTGGATTGCCTTCAGTCCAGAAGGAGGAGGCCAGTTGAGAATGGCAGAGACCTTCTTTGGGTCCATCTGCAGTCCGGTCTCGGTGATGAGGTAACCCAGGAAGGGGAGAGAAGACTGTTCGAAGACACACTTCTCGTACTTGGCGTACAGACGATTCTCTCTCAGTCTTTGTAGAACCTGTTGCACGTTCTTACGGTGGGTCTGGAGGTCCGGAGAGAAGACAAGGATGTCATCCAGATATACCACCACACAGACGTAGAGAAGGTCCCGGAACACGTCGTTCACTAATTCTTGGAAGACGGCTGGTGCGTTACACAGGCCGAAGGGCATCACGCAGTATTCATAGTGCCCATCACGAGTGTTGAACGCGGTCTTCCATTCGTCCCCTGAGCGAATACGGACCAGGTTGTAGGCACCCCGAAGATCCAACTTGGTGAAGACACGAGCTCCTCTGAGCCGATCAAACAATTCGGGGATGAGCGGCAGGGGGTACTTGTTTTTTACGGTAATTTGGTTCAATCCCCGGTAGTCTATGCATGGTCGTAGGTCGCCCTCTTTCTTCTTTACAAAGAAAAAGCCAGCTCCAGCAGGAGAGGAGGATCTCCGAATGAATCCCCTAGCCAGGCTCTCTGTGATGTACGTAGACATGGCCCTTGTTTCGGCTGGAGACAATGGATATATCCTTCCTCGAGGTGGTGTAGTTCCCGGGAGCAGGTCAATGGCACAATCGTAAGGGCGATGTGGCGGAAGTACCTCTGACTCCTTCTTATCAAAGACGTCTACGAAGGACCAATAGGCTGAGGGTAGTCCCGGTAGGGTCTCTGGAACCGGAGGTCGCCGGATGGGTTTTATGGTCTTCAGACAGGTATCATGGCAAGAAGACCCCCATCGAGTGATATCGCCAGTGCCCCAGCTGACTGAAGGTTCGTGTGTCCGCAACCAAGGAAGACCCAGCAGGATTTGATGTGACATGTGTGGGAGGACGTAGAGAGCGATGTTCTCGGTGTGCAGAGCGCCGATACGCAGTTCAAGCGGCTTGGTGATCCAGGAGATGGTGTCAGAGAGGGGTCTCCCATCCACAGAGGCAATCACAAGAGGTTTGGCGAGTGGAGTAACAGGCACCTGGTATTTGTCCACCGTGGCCTGCTGGATAAAATTGCCTGCTGCCCCAGAATCGAGGTACGCCTCAGCCGTAAACCGCGTCTCTCCCGTTGTCACTTGCACAGTCCATGTAACCGGGTCTGAGAGAGTCCCAGCACCTAGGGTGGCCTCTCCTACCAACCCTAGGCTTTGGAGTTTCCCGGCCTCTCTGGACAGGCGCGTAGCAGGTGTGTGCCCTCTCCGCAGTAGAAGCAGAGACCCTTGGCGAGTCGCTCTGCTCGACGTTGTTCAGACTGTCGCACACGGTCGATCTGCATGGGCTCATGGACGGAGGCACCAGAGGTCGTTGACTGGAGTACGGCGGGCTTCTGTGGAGGAGAGGCATGCCGTACCGGACGTCTCTCACGGGACACCTCTTTGGACCGCTCCTGAAAGCGAATGTCCACTCGAGTCGCTAGGGTAATCAGGGCGTCCAGGGTGGACGGTACGTCACGTCCAGCCAGCTCATCTTTGATTCGACCCGCGAGTCCTTCCCAGAAGGCGGCTGTTAGGGCCTCGTTATTCCACCCGAGTTCTGAAGCCAAGGTGCGGAAACGGATGGCGTATTGATCCACCGTCAGAGTTCCTTGACGTAACCGGAGAAGAGATGAAGCAGACGCGGAGGCGCGTCCCGGCTCGTCAAAGGTGCTGCGAAAGGCCTGCAGGAACTCTTGGAGATTCTTGGTCATAGGGTCCTCCTTCTCCCACAAGGGGTTCATCCACGCCAGTGCCTCGCCCTCTAGGTGAGACATTATGAAGGCGACCTTGGCTTGGTCGGAGGCAAACAAATGCGGCAGCTGCGTGAAATGAAGGGAGCATTGGTTTATAAACCCCCTGCAGGTCTTGGGATCTCCGGCGTACCGGGGTGGTGAAGCCAAACGAAGTCTGGAAGCATCCGAAGAGGCTGCCACGGGAGCGGGAGCCGTGGATTGACTAGTGGAGACCCGGGGCGCAGAAGATGTGACCGAGGCTTGTAGCGTGTTCAGGCGGGCGTCCACGGAAGTCATAAAGTTCAGCATGCGGGTCTGGACTTCACGCTGGCGTTGGAGTTCCTCTTGCAAGGCCGCTAGCGCTTCGGCGGGATCCATGGCCTGTTCTTACTGTTAGGGCCAGATGGATGGGCAGACCCGGGAGGTGGATCCACTGGACCGAACTCCCCGAAGAGGGAACGGAGTCCGGTAGCCGGAGCACTTTAGGTAGCAGAACAGTCCGTGCACTTAGAACACAATGGAGAAGTCCCTGGGACCACGGGGTCACTGATGGTGGTCCGGGTGACGGAGCTCAGGTTCGGAAGCCGGGATGATGTTAGGCGGGGTCCGGAACCGTTGGAGCAAGATGACGGGTCACCGCAGGGAACCGGGATGGTATGGACTGTCAGGATGGTAGATAGGCAGCGTTCGGGGTTCGAGATACAGCAGGACCGGATGGCAATGCAGGCTCGGCTCTAAAAGAGAGAGAGGTAAGTATCTCACAGGAACACAAGGAGACCTGACTCCTAGCTTGGGAAACACGAAGAACAGGCCCCGCCCCCTTGGACATTAATCCCCTTTATACCCTGTACCTGTGTGCATCATTTCCTGTCAGTGGACACTGGCCCTTTAAGAAAGGGTCAGTGACCGCGCGCGCGCCCTAATGCGCATGCGCGCGGCCCGGGTGCCAGAAGCCAGGGCAGGAAGCTGAGAGGAGGAAGCAGCAGCGCCGGCCAGGGGCTGGGAAGCCGACGGGCGCCGGGAGCGGGGACCAGGGAGCCTGGGGAGCGCGGCCAAAGGAGGCTGGAGAGCGGGGAGCGTGGCAGGTGAGCCGGGGAGCGGAGCGGAGGACCCGGGGAGCGTGACAGTATCACTGCAAATGTCATTTTGACTCCCTGCTGCCACACAGTACCCTGCACCCTCTTCGTATTCCGTACTCTCTCTTCCCCGTCCCCTGTGTGCAGCTGTCTGCTCTGTGGGTTGTGGCTAGAAGGACCTGTCTGGGAAGTGAGCGTGACCATTTTGGTTAGTAGGGATTACTGGCTTGGTTGGTAGGCGTGGCAAAGTTTCCCGCCATCCACTATAATCATGCAAGGGGGAGGTACCCCCCCCTTACTTTCCCCCTACATCTGGACGTCTTACCCCCAGACTCCCTGATTCTGTTATAAACAACTCCATGACCACATGAAGTATCTTCGTGATATCAGTTATGTTGGTGGAGGCCATGGACATGATGTCAGGAAAGGTCCTTTAGCCAACTGGAATTTAGCCTCTACAGTGCGCTGTAATATCTCCCCGCGCTGTGATTTGGTGATGCAAGCTTATGAATAAGAACAAGCTGACAGCAGCGTCACCTGCGGGCGCCGCTGATCTCCTGTGCACTATATTTCTCCACTGCGCTATGTGATGAGCTGCTGTCGGCTTATGAATAGGAAAAAGCCTGCAGCAGCATCATTTGTGAGCGCCACTGATCTCCTGTGCACTGTATTCTCCCCCTGCTCTATATGATGAGCTGCTGCGGGCTTATCAAGAGCAACAAGCTGACAGCAGCATCACCTGGGGGCGCCGCTGATCTCCTGTGCTCTGTATTCTCCCCCTGCTCTATATGATGAGCTGCTGCGGGCTTATCAAGAGCAACAAGCTGACAGCAACGTCACCTGGGGGCGCCGCTGATCTCCTGTGCTCTGTATTCTCCCCCTGCTCTATGTGATGAGCTGCTGTGGGCTTATCAAGAGCAACAAGCTTACAGCAGCATCACCTGGGGGCGCCGCTGATCTCCTGTGCTCTGTATTCTCCCCCTGCTCTATATGATGAGCTGCTGCAGGCTGATCAAGAGCAACAAGCTGACAGCAGCATCACCTGGGGGCGCCGCTGATCTCCTGTGCTCTGTATTCTCCCCCTGCTCTATATGATCTATATTAATGTTTTTTTATGTGTAAAATTTGTGCAAAGCCAGAAAAATCATAGATAAATGCTAGATAGTCAGATATATGGACTGATATAGATACTAGAAACAGTAGACCGAGATAGATGACTTAGATATATAGCTATATAATATAGATAGATGGATGATATATAGATAGAGAAAGCTAGATAGCTTGTACAACTACAACAGCGGAAGTAATTACTAATTTTAGTGAAAAAATTGATGTAGTTGTCCCCCTCCCCCTAATTGGATCCAAGATCCACCCGCACCTGTTTCCCTGTTAAGTCGCTCGGCCAAAGTGCGGCAGCGTGATTTAAATGGCCACGGCGGGGACCGTGCGCTTCCTCGCCGCCATCTGCAGCCACGTGAAGTGATCACGGGGTACCGATGGTTGCTATGGTAGCGTCAGGTCATGTGATGATCCTGACACTTCCATATCATAGTTTGTCTAAGGCCGGCTTCTCACTTGCGATTTTCTCGCAGTAGTGCAATGCGAAAAATTCTCGCATTGCACTCGGACACATGTTAAACAATGAGGCAGCTCCTATCTGCTATTTTTTTCTCAGTCCAAATTGGACTGAGAAAAAAAATCGCAGCAGGCTGCTATTTGTAGAGTTTCACGCACGAGTCTCTCCATTGCAACTCTATGGGAGCGTGAAAAAAAAAAGCATGTCACATGGACCGGCACTCACACCATCCTACTGACATTCGTTTTTCTAAATACATTAATCGCATGTTTCTCAAAACACTGGAAATGAGTGAGGTCTAACAATGTCGGTCAATCATAGAGATTGACCGACATTGTGAGACCTCACTCATTTCCAGTGTTTTGAGAAACATGCGATTATTGTCAGTCGGTCTCTCCCTCTCGGTCTCTATTCTCTCTCTTGTCGGTCTGTCTCTCTCTCTGTCCATGTCGGTCTATCCCTCTCCCCCCTCTCTCATATTCACTGATCCCCAGTCACCGGCGCGGCGCTGCACCGCGTTCATACTGCTCCGGCGGCTTCTCTTTTGAAAAAGCCGGCCGCTCATTATTCAATCTCGTATTCCCTGCTTTCCCCACCCACCGGCGCCTATGATTGGTTGCAGTCAGACACGCTCCCACGATGAGTGACAGCTGTCTCACTGCAACCAATCACAGCTGCCAGTGGGTGGGTCTATATAATGCAGTAAAAAAAAAATAAAAAAAAAAAATGGCGTGCGGTTCCCCCCAATTTTAATACCAGCCAGGGTAAAGCCACACAGCTGCAGGCTGGTATTCTCAGGATGGGGAGCCCCACGTTATGGGGAGCCCCCCACCCTAACAATATCAGCCAGCAGCCGCCCGGAATAGCCGCATCCATTAGATGCGACTGTCCCGGGACTGTACCCGGCCATCCCGAATTACCTTGTGCGGTGGCAATCGAGGTAATAAGGAGTTAATGGCAGCAGCCCATAGCTGCCACTAAGTCCTTGATTAATCATGGCAGGCGTCTCCCCGAGATACCTTCCATGATTAACCTGTAAGATTAAGAAAATTAAGACATACACCCTAAAATCCTTTATTTGAAATAAAAAACCCTCTTTTACCACTTTATTCAAGACCCCAAATACCCTTCCATGTCCGACGTAATCCACAGAGGTCCCTCGACGCTGTCAGCTCTGCTACATCGGAAGCTGACAGAGAGCGGTCACAGACCACGACCGCTCTCTGTGAGCTACCCGCAGCGACTGAAGTGAGTCGCGCTATCAGCGATAACGTCACTCAGGTTACCCGCAGCCACAGATCTCAGCGGGAGGACTTCTGCTGTGGCCACGGGAAACCTCAGTGACGGGGCGGCTCACTGTGGTCACTCAGGGGATTTGCGGTCACCGGTGAGACCTTCACCGGTGACCGAAAATCAGGCCATGTCACACAGACAGAGCCGTGGGATGACAATGAAGTCAGGTGACGTTCATCCGACTTCATTCTGATCGTGCAGCTCTGTCTGTGTCTGCTGTCATCGGCTATTCAGCTCTGCTACATTGCTCTGTCTGTGGCTGCTGTCAGCGGCCAAGAAGCAGAGCTGAATGGCAGATGACAGCTGCTGAGTGAAAAAATAAAAGGATCATACATGGATCACACACGCATTACACACGCTCTGCTAGCCTGGAAACAAAAAAAAGCATTGCACTTGCATTGCACACTGACCTAACGTGCACTAAAATCGGCCGAGTTTTTTTCATGAAAGTCGGACCGATTTTACACGCATAAGTGTGTTTCCAGCCTAAGAACCGCGTAAGCTGTGGCTATTAAGGGAACAGTGACCTTTTATGATCAGAGCTGTACAGCTCTCATCAGAAAAAATGCAGCAGCAATCAGACTGCTGATCCCTATACTAGAGGGACTAGTAACAAAAAAAAAGTTTTAAAAAATAAAAATCTAATCTATTAAGTTATTTTTTTACAGGTTTTTTTCTTCTTTAAAGCGGGCTTTACATGCAATGACATCGCTAACGAGATGTCGTTGGGGGTCACGGAATTCGTGACGCATATCCGACTTCGTTAGCGACGTCGTTGCGCGTGAAACGATCAAAATTACTTACCTGATCGTTGACACTTCGTTCCTTTCCCGAATATCGTTGCTGTTGCAGGACGCAGGTTGTTCTTCGTTCCTGCGGCAGCACACGTCGCTATGTGTGACACCGCAGGAACGAGGAACATCACCGTACCTGCAGCCGCCCGCAATGAGGAAGGAAGGAGGTGGGCGGGATGTTCAGCCCGCTCATCTCCGCCCCTCTGCTTCTATTGGGCGGCCGCTTAGTGACGCCGAACGAACCACCCCCTTAGAAAGGAGGTGGTTCGCCGGCCACAGTGACATCGCTAGGCAGGTAAGTATGTGTGACGGGTCCTAACGATGTTGTGCGCCACGGGCAGCAATTTGCCCGTGACGCACAACCGATGGGGGCGGGTGCTTTCACCAGCGACATCGCTAGTGATGTCGTTGTGTCTAAAGCCCGCTTAAGTTTAAATAATAGTTTTGAATGACACCATTCATTTTACTCTATAGTTTATTGGAAAGTGGTGAAAAAAATCCACATGTGGAGAAATTGTGAAATTCCACAATGGTGTGGTTTTTGGTTTTTTTTATTCACCATGTTCACTATATGGCAAAACTTACATGTCTGTATAATGCCTCAGGTACGAGTTCATAGATACCAAACATGTATACTTCTTTTATGTAAGGGGTGAAAAATTCAGAAGTTTTGGGTAGATGCGCTGTATTTATTGCTTGTTATTGCATTTTAAGGCAATGTTACGGCAACCAAAAAAAACACGTAATTTTGTCGTTTGGAATTTCTTTTCTTGCTACGCCGTGTACCAATCAAATAAATTGATTTTATATGTTGATAGATCAGGCATTTCTGAAAGCGGCGATACTAAATATGTGTGTCATTTTTTAACTGTTTTATTTTCAATGAGGGCGGTGATTTGAACTTTAGTTTTGGGGGGGGGGGTTTTTTCATTTTTTTTTTATTGATTTTTGATAGTCTGATCCACCCGCTCCTTTTAGCTGCTTATATCTGCTTATCAGATCAGCAGACAAGTGCAGGGATTACCGCGGGCTCCCACATAGGGCTGACACGGCCAAGGACGAACCAGTGCATCCTTGGTCTCGAAGGGACTGCCTGAAATCTGGAAGCCATGGACGTCTCCAAACGCTGGGTGTACTCCTTGGTGATGCTTTGCTTCCCTTTCCTCAATTGAACATTGCCGGTTATCTTTCTGCCTTAACCTCTTAATGACAGAGCCAATTTTGCAATTTTCAAACTGAATTTTTACGCTTTTAAACCGGAGATTTACATCACACAAAATAGTTAATAAATAACATTTCTCACCTGTCTACTTTACATCAGCCCCATTTTTGAAATTTTTTTTTTTTGTTAGGAAGCTAGAAGGGTTAAACAAACGTTTATCAGCAATTTCTCATTTTTACAACAAAATTTACAAAACTATTTTACTATCACATACATTTCACATTTGAAGTGACAATGAAGAGGCCTAGGTGACAGAAAATACCCAACGGTGTTTAATGTCACATTAAGGCTATGTACGCACGTTGCGTAATTTCATGCATTTACACTGTGTTTAGCACTGCAGCGTAAATGCATGTGTCCTGCGTCCCCAGCACAATCTATGAAGATTGTGCAAAATCCATCCGCACGTTGTGTTTGAGAGCGCAGCGATTTGCATGCTGAAATTTTGATCTTAATCGCTGCGCTCAAAAAAGCAACTGTCACTTATTTGGTGCGCTTTGGATGCTGCTCTTACTCTGTCTATGGCCTCTTTCACACGTACGTGCCTCCGGTACGTGTTTGGCAGTTTTTTCACGTACCGGAGACACGTACACACGTAGACCTAGGTATTCCTATGGTTCTGGACACACGTAAGTATTTGCGCACGGAACGTGTGTCCGTTTCGTACTTACGTGTTTCTCACGCTGACATGTCCGTTTTCTCTCCGGCATCACGGGTGTCACACAGAATGCAAACGTGTCACACGTAATGCAAATGGACCACACGGATGTGTTCTGTGTGACACGCACCGGAGAAAAGACATGTGTGTGAGAAAAAAACAAAACTTTACTCACCTTCTCCAGCCCTGCAGTCTCTGCCGCTGCTGTCACTTGCTGCCGACCGCCGCTCATTATGCTAATTGAATATTCACTTCACTGCGGCCAGAAGCTGCAGAAGCGGGGAGTCGGCAGGACCGGAGACCGAAGATCAGCACCACGGACAGCGATGCCAGGGACAGGTGAGCAGAAAGTTCCGGTTCTTCGTGTGTTATCACGTATAACACACGGAGAACACACGTAGTGCCATAAACACGGCTCACGGAGGGCAAAACGCACCTCTGACACGTCCGTGAAAAACGTGCGTGGTTTTTCACGAACGTGTATAAGAGGCCTATGGGAGAGGCAGCATCCACAGCGCATGAAATCGGCATCTATTCTGCAGACACACTGCATCCATTATGCAGTGTTTCTGCAGCGATTTGAAGTGCACATGGGCTGCCAGATCACTGCAGAATTTTCAGCATGGACACTACGCAACGTGCGCACATAGCCTAAAGGCCGCTTTACACGCTGCGACATTGCTAGCATCGGCCCGCCCCCGTCGGTGGCACGATATGTGGTGATCGCTGCTGTAGCGAACATTATCGCTACGGTAGCGTCACACGCACATACATGTGCAGCGACGTCGCTGTGACTGGCGAACCGCCTCCTTTCTAAGGGGGCGGTTCGTTCAGCGTCACAGCAGCGTCACTGAACTGCCGTCCAATAGAAAAAGAGGGGAGGAGACGAGCGGCTGGAACATGCTGCCAACCTCCTTCCTTCCTCCTTTTCCGGTGGCCGCAGGTAAGGAGATGTTTGTCATTCCAGCGGCGTCACACATAGCGATGTGTGCTGCCGCAGGAACGACAAACATCGTACCTGCAGCAGCAACGATAAATTGGGAAGAGGGGGCGATGTCACCGATGAGCGATTTTGAACGTTTTTGCGACGATTCAAAATCACTCATAGGTGTCACACACAACGACATCGCTAAAGCGGCCGGATGTGCGTCACAAATTCCGTGACCCCCAACGAGATCGCTTTAGCGATCTCGTAGCGTGTAAAGCCACCTTTAGAACGTTTAAACCTTCTAACATGTCACAAAAGGGGATGTCAGGAATGAAGCTGATGCAAAGTAGATATCTAGTGAATACTAACTAATTTTTTTTTTTTCCATGTTATTCTTCAGGAGCCATACGAACGTCAACACTCCTAATTCTATAAGACGCAGCCAAAGACTAAGCATGAAAGAAAAATTATATTATAATTATGACCAAATCTACCTTTATGAATCTGAGAGGCTTCGAGGAGGTATATTGTATATGTTTGTATGTACCTATTATAATTTGTTATATGTGTAATATGCGTTCTAACTCTAGATGGTCTTGTACTTTTGGCCATCATTTTGAGTTTGAAGGGGAATTTGTAATCCCACTTTAGTATATGTCTGTATGAGTGATAAGTTACCAGACATTTTACCTTGATCAAATGTATAGGGGCAGGGCTGCTTTTAAAGAATATATTAAATTGTACCTTTTAGTATTGTTTTCTCTTAAAGGGAACCTGTCAGGTGCAATATGCACCCAGAACGACGAGCAGTTCTGGGTGTGTATTTTTAATCCCTGCCTAATTTTCCCTGTATCTAGTAGCATACATAAAGAGATCTTTATAAAACATTTCTAAAGATCTTTTATGATATGCTAATGAGCGCAGGGACAAGTCGCAAGGGTATTCGTTCCTGCGCTCATTACGCCCTCTTAGCACGCCCTTGTTGGCGTACATACAAGCTAACATGCTATTCAGTGCCCATGGCCCAACGTCATCATTGACAGTGATACTTGTATCATTGTCCATTGCACCGCCTCAGACACCGGGCTTTAGGCCTGAAACACACATCCGTGAAACACGTGCGTGTTTGGTCCGTTTCCGTGTATACTGGAGACACGGCCAAACGTGCACCAATGTTACTATATCTCTGCGGTTACAATTGCGTTTTTGGTTATGTCCGTGAGTCCGTCTCCGTGATGCGTTTTTTGGTCCGTGTCTCACGCCAGCATGTCCGTTTTATTCACGCAACACGCAGCACGGACCCAATGAAAGTCAATGGGTCTGTGCGCACGTCCGAGTGACACGGACGCATCTCTGTTTGTTCCCTGTATGTTTTGTGCTTTTTTCATGTGATGTCAGTCTTTTTTCTTTTTATGTTTCGTTCTCTCCCTCAGTCCGTCGGTCGGTCTCTATGTCTGTCTGTCCCTCTAGCTGTCTGGCGGTTAGTTCCCCCCTCTCTCATACTTACCATTCCCCGATCTCCGGCGCGGCGCTGCACGGCTGTTATAAAAACTCCGGCGGCTTTTCCTCTTTTGAAAAAGCCGGCCGCCCATTAATCAATCTCGTATTCCCTGCTTTACCCGCCCACCGGCGGCTGTGATTGGTTGCAGTGAGACACGCCCACCACGCTGAGTGACAGCTGTCTCACTGCACCCAATCACAGCAGCTGGTGGGCGTGTCTATACTGTGCAGTAAAATAAATAAATAAATAATTAAAAAAAATGGTGTGCGGTCCCCCCCATTTTAATACCAGCCAGATAAAGCCATACGGCTGAAGGCTGGTATTCTCAGGATGGGGAGCTCCACGTTATGGGGGGCCCCTCACCCTAACAATATCAGTCAGCAGCCGCCCAGAATTGCCGCATACATTATATGCGACAGTTCTGGGACTGTACCCGGCTCTTCCCGATTTACCCTGGTGCGTTGGCAAATCGGGGTAATAAGGAGTTATTGGCAGCCCATAGCTGCCAATAAGTCCTAGATTAATCATGTCAGGCGTCTATGAGACACCTTCCATGATTAATCTGTAAGTTACAGTAAAAAAACACACACACCTGAAAAAATCCTGAAAAAGCAGGGAATACGAGATTGATTAATGGGCGGCCGGCTTTTTCAAATTAGAAAAAGCCGCCGGAACAGTGTGAACGCCGTGCAGCGCCGGTGATCGGGGAACGGTGAGTATGAGATAGGGGGGGACACTTCAGTCACTCGGGGGATTAGTGGTCACCGGTGAATCCTTCACAGGTGACCGCTAATCAGTACACGGCACAAAGACAGAGCCGCGGCATGAGAATGAAGTCGGGTGAAGTTCACCCGAGTTCATTCTCATCCCGCTACTCTGTCTTCCGACATGTAGTAACGACATTTTGCATCACACACGTACATTTCACACGGACAACACACACACACATGTCAGTTATTTCACTCACGCACACACGGACATTCCACACGCACATACGGCTAGCATACGGGATACACACGCAGGCCACACATACCATAAAAACGGACCTAAAAAACGGAAAACGGACCCGAAAAACGGCCCGTTTTACACGGACATGGTTTTCACGAATGTGTGGCGGAGGCCTTAGGGTCAGTGTGCATGGATCAGAAGTCACAGCACTTCCGATCATGTGCACTAGACCTCTCTGAAGCCAAGACAAAAACACCCGGCTTTATAGAGCGCATGACCAGAAGTGCGGGGCATTCTGATCCATGCGCACTAACCCCAAGCCAGCGTTCTGAGGCGGTGCAACGGACAGAGGTACGGACGTCACTGCCCATGATGGCCATGGGCATGGAATAGCATGTTTGCATGCCCCTATGGGTGTGATAACATGCTAGGAGCGCGGAATTCGTGCAGGAATGGACGCCCTTGCGACTAGTCCCTGCGCTCATTAGCATATCATGAAGGATCTTTAAAAATACAAAAAGAGATTTTAAGAAAAAGTATGTTATTAGATAAAGGGACTTTTAGGCAAGGATTAGCAACTATGCACCCAGAACTGCTTACCTGACAGACTCCCTTTAACCCCTTCACGACTGCGTGACATGATAGTATGTCCTATGTCAACGTGACTTAACCAAGGGATGTACCGTTACGTCCTAACCATTGTGAGGGCACAGGGAGCTGTGCTCCCACGAACGTGGCCAGTGGCTCGGCTTACCTGACAGCCGACCCAATGCCCCCACAGCCAGAGATGGTGCCTGTGCCGTCCCTGGCTGTTGAACTCCCTAATTGCTGCAATCAGTACCAATCGCAACACATAGAGGTTTAGTAGAGGTATTGCTCTTCCCGCTAATCGGGACCCCCATGATGCAATCACTAGAGCCTGATCATTGTCATGGTGACAAGGTCGTCATCATGACTTCCAGGTTACCTGACTACTGGGAGCCTACAGAGAGCCTGTGTGACCATGCCTGCAGCATGATCACACACTCTCAGTGCAGTGCTGACAGCTGAGATGTCCTGGCAGTGATCAAGAACTGCAGAACATTGCAGCTGTGATCAGAGCACTGTGAGGTGCTGCCCTGTAAAGGGACTAAGTGGAAAAGGTAAAGTGAGAATATTAAAAAAAAAATCAGAAAATAAAGAGCTAAAAAAAATCCAATATATATGTAAAAAAAAATAAACAAATAAAAGTACACATATTTAGTATTGCCACATTCGTAAAAACCCGAGCTATAAAACGGTCACGCTAGTTAACCCCTTAAGTGTACACGGTAAAATAAAAAGTACCAAAATATGTCTTTTCAACATACAGCTGACAAAAAAGTGGAATAAAAACGCAATCAAAAAGTCAGCTGTATATATAAATGGTACCTCTGAAAACGTCATTTTGTCTAGCAAAAAACAAGCCACCATACAGCTCAGTCAGCTAAAAAATAAAAAAGTTATAGCTCTCGAATGCAACAATATAATTTTTTTTTTTCCTATAATATTGTTTTTATGATGTAAAAGCGCAAAACAAAAAGAAGCTGTATAAATATGGTATCTCTGTAATCGAACCGATCTGTAGTATAAAACTATCTGATCAATTTTACAGCATGGTGAATGGCGTAAAAAGAAAACTATTCCTTACTTGCTGTTTCTTTTTGAGTCTGCCTCACAGATTGTGGAATAGAAAGCAATCAAATATTTTCTTTGTCGCTCCTTATTGGGAGACCCAGACAATTGGGTGTATAGGCTATGCCTCCGGAGGCCGCACAAAGTATTACACTAAAAGTGTAAAGCCCCTCCCCTTCTGCCTATACACCTCCCGTGCTTCCACGGGCTCCTCAGTTTTTTGCTTTGTGCGAAGGAGGCAGACATGCACGCATAGCTCCACAGCTTAGTCAGCAGCAGCTGCTGACTATGTCGGATGGAAGAAAAGAGGGCCCATAACAGGGCCCCCAGCATGCTCCCTTCTCACCCCACTCTTGTCGGCGGTGTTTGTTAAGGTTGAGGTATCCATTGCGGGTACGGAGGCTGGAGCCCACATGCTGTTTTCCTTCCCCATCCCCCTTAGGGCTCTGGGCGAAGTGGGATCCTTTCGGTCTCCAGGCACAGGAGACCGTGCTCCATCCACAGCTCCTGAGGACCCTGCTGGATAGGAGCCGAGTATCGTTCAGGGACATGGCCCTGCTACTTTGAGGTACTCTGTGTCCCCGTGGGGACCGCGCACAGCAACACTCCAGCATTGCTGGGTGTGCTAGTGCACCGGGGACCGCAGCGCTGACTGCGTTTTGTGCCATTACACACTGCAGCGCCGCTGAGTGGGTTAGTGTATGGGGACTGCCGCGCTGACCGCCGCCGCCATTGTTTTCACTGCGGAGAGGCTGGGACTGTTAGTGCGCCGGGGACTTCCGCGCTGACCGCGCTTATACGGCGGCCGCGCTTATAACTCGAGTCCCCGGCTTTTGCGGCCTTGTCTCTTTTCTTCCCGCCCCCAGCCCTGCCAGTCAGGTGCAGGGCGGGACGCTGTACAGGACGGCAGCACTGAGGGCTGGAGCATGCTTTGCATACTCCACCCCCCTCACTGTGCACAGTGGGGCACCAGTTCCCGCACTTTCTGGGTCACGCCCACGGCTCCCTCCTCTCCTCAGGACGCCGGCAGCCATTTCTGTCAGCTCCCCTAACGCTGCAGAGGGGAGACAAGCTCTGGGGGACCCAGGCAGGGATGCTGGTGGCCACACAACCGCTTTAAGCGGGAGGTAATCAGCTCCTGAGCTGGCCCCACTTGTGCAGAAGTGTAATTATAGATTATATGTTTATAGGCTATACTTTACACTGTATGGTGCACGGTGGATTTCTGGCTATATACCCTATTGTGTTGCTCAGGGGAGACAACAGCATGGCACCCACAAGATGCAGGGGTGCCAAAACACAGGCTTAATATGCTGCCTGCGCCGCATGTATGACCTCGCTACCGGCAGGTTCCACTGACCCTCATTATGTGCACTGCTCGGCCCCTGTGGCACTTGCTCAGCCAGAGCCTCTGCTAAGGGGGGCCCAGGGGGAATCACCAGCTAACACTGTCCAGGTGACAGGGACGGAGTTTGCAGTTTTTACTGACAGACTTCTGAGACTATAGCTAAGATTCTAGAAGCTTTGCAGTCCAGACCGGTATCTCAGACCATGGGCACTGTGGAATCATTGCCCCCTGGTCCCCCTCAGTTGGAACAACAATGTTCTCCCGGGGTGTTTCATAGATCCCAGGGTGAGGTCTCTGACATGGAACGCAGACTCCTGATGGGGACGCCATAGTGAATAATCTTATTGCGTCCATCAATCAAATGTTGGATATTTCTCCCTCAGCTCCTCCAGTAGAGGAATCAGCTTCTCAGCAGGAGAAATTCCGTTTTAGGTTTCCTAAGCGTACAACGAGTATGTTTATGGACCACTCTGACTTCAGAGAGGCAGTCCAGAAACACCGAGCTTGTCCAGATAAGCGTTTTTCCAAGCGCCTTAATAGATACACGTTACCCCTTCCCCCCTGACGTGGTCAAGGGCTGGACTCAGTGTCCCAAGGTGGATCCTCCAATCTCCAGACTGGCGGCTAGATCCATAGTTGCAGTGGAAGATGGAGCTTTACTCAACGATGCCACTGACAGACAGATGGAGCTCTGGTTGAAATCCATCTATGAAGCTATCGGCGCGTCTTTTGCTCCAGCATTCGCAGCCGTATGGGCACTCCAAGCTATCTCAGCTGGTCAGGCGCAAATTGACGCACTCACATGTACTTCTGCGCCGCAGGTGGCGTCCATAACCTCTCAAACGTCGGCATTTGCGTCCTACGCTATTAATGCTGTCCTGGACTCTGCGAGCCGTACGGCGGTTGCAGCCGCCAATTCGGTGGCAATACGCATACGGGAATGGAAGGCAGATTCGGCTTCCAAAAAGTGCTTAACGGGTTTGCCATTTTCTGGCGACCGTTTGTTTGGTGAGAGATTGGATGTAATCATCAAACAATCCAAGGGAAAGGAAACATCCTTACCCCAGGCCAAACCGAAAACACCCCAACAGATGAGAGGACAGTCGAGGTTTCGGTCCTTTCGAGGGGCGGGCAGGTCCGAATTCTCCTCGTCCAAAAGGCCTCAGAAGGATCAGAGGAACTCCGACGCATGGCGGTCTAATTCACGCCCTAAAAAGACCGCCGGAGGTGCCGCTTCCAAGGCGGCTTCCTCATGAAGGATGGAGTTCAGCTCTCGTCCTCCGACTCGATTCTTCAGAACATCGCCGCCTCCTGAGCGAGCCGAGGCTCTTCTGCAGGCGGTGGGCATTCTGAAAGCAGAAGGAGTGGTGGTCCCGGTTCCTCTTCAGCAACAGGGTCACGGTTCTACTCCAACCTGTTTGTGGTTCCAAAGAAGGACGGGTCCTTCCGTCCTGTTTTGGACCTAAAACTGCTCAACAAACACGTAATGACCAGGCGGTTCCGGATGGAATCCCTCCGCTCCGTCATCGCCTCAATGTCCCAAGTAGATTTCCTCGCATCGATCGATATCAAGGATGCTTATCTCCACGTACCAATTGCTCCAGAGCATCAGCACTTCCTGCGCTTCGCCATAGGAGACGAACACCTTCAGTTCGCGGCACTGCCGTTCGGCCTGGCGACAGCCCCAAGGGTTTTCACCAAGGTCATGGCTACAGTAGTTGCGGTCCTCCACTCTCAGGGTCACTCGGTGATACCTTACTTAGACGATCTGCTGGTCAAGGCACCCTCTCAAGAGGCATGCCAACACAACCTCAACGTTACTTTGGACACTCTCCAGAGTTTCGGGTGGATCATCAATTTTCCAAAGTCAAATCTGACACCGGTCCAATCGCTGACATATCTTGGCATGGAGTTTCATACTCTTCCAGCGATAGTGAAGCTTCCGCTGGACAAACAGCGTTCACTACAGACAGGGGTGCAATCTCTCCTTCAAGGTCGGTCACACCCCTTGAGGCGCCTCATGCACTTCCTGGGGAAGATGGTGGCAGCAATGGAGGCAGTCCCTTTCGCGCAGTTTCACCTGCGTCCTCTTCATTGGGACATCCTATGCAAATGGGACAGGATGCCGACGTCCCTAGACAGGAACGTCTCCCTCTCTCAGGCAACCAAAGCTTCCCTTCGGTGGTGGCTTCTTCCCACCTCATTATCGAGGGGGAAATCCTTCCTACCCCCATCCTGGGCGGTGGTCACGACGGACGCGAGTCTGTCAGGGTGGGGAGCAGTCTTTCTCCACCACAGGGCTCAGGGTACGTGGACTCAGCAAGAGTCCTCACTTCAGATCAATGTTCTGGAGATCAGGGCAGTGTATCTTGCCCTGAAAGCGTTCCAGCAGTGGCTGGAAAGCAAGCAGATTCGAATTCAGTCGGACAACTCCACAGCGGTGGCTTACATCAACCACCAAGGTGGAACACGCAGTCGGCAAGCCTTCCAGGAAGTCCGGCGGATTTTGATGTGGGTGGAAGCCACGGCCTACACCATCTCCGCAGTTCACATCCCGGGCGTGGAAAACTGGGAAGCAGACTTTCTCAGTCGCCAGGGCATGGACGCAGGGAAATGGTCCCTTCACCCGGACGTGTTTCAGGAGATCTGTTGCCGCCGGGGGGTGCCGGACGTCGACCTAATGGTGTCACGGCACAACAACAAGGTCCCAACATTCATGGCTCGATCTCAAGATCACAGAGCTCTGGCGGCAGACGCCTTAGTTCAGGATTGGTCGCAGTTTCAGCTTCCTTATGTGTTTCCCCCTCTGGCACTGTTGCCCAGAGTGTTACGCAAGATCAGGGCCGACTGCCGCCGCACCATCCTCGTCGCTCCAGACTGGCCGAGGAGGTCGTGGTACCCGGATCTGTGGCATCTCACGGTCGGCCAACCGTGGGCACTGCCAGACCGACCAGACTTGCTGTCTCAAGGGCCGTTTTTCCATTTGAATTCTGTGGCCCTCAACCTGACTGTGTGGCCATTGAGTCCTGAATCCTAGCGTCTTCAGGATTGTCTCAAGAGGTCATTGCCACAATGAGACAGGCTAGGAAACCAACGTCCGCCAAGATCTACCACAGGACGTGGAAAATATTCCTGTCGTGGTGCTCTGCTCAGGGTTTTTCTCCCTGGCCATTTGCCTTGCCCACTTTTCTGTCCTTTCTTCAATCCAGATTGGAAAAGGGTTTGTCGCTAGGCTCTCTTAAGGGACAAGTCTCTGCGCTCTCTGTGTTTTTTCAGAAACGCCTGGCCAGACTCCCACAGGTACGCACGTTCCTGCAGGGGGTTTGTCACATCGTCCCTCCTTACAAACGTCCGTTGGAACCCTGGGATCTGAACAGGGTGCTGATGTTTCTTCAGAAACCACCGTTCGAGCCAATGAGGGATATTTCTCTCGCACGCCTTTCGCAGAAAGTGGTTTTCCTAGTAGCAGTCACTTCGGAGAGTGTCTGAGCTAGCAGCATTGTCATGCAAAGCCCCTTTCCCGGGTTTCACCAGGACAAGGTGGTTCTGCGTCCGGTTCCAGAATTTCTCCCTAAGGTGGTATCCCCTTTTCATCTCAATCAGGATATCTCCTTACCCTCTTTTTGCCCTCATCCAATTCACCAATGTGAAAAGGATTTGCACTTGTTAGATCTGGGGAGAGCACTCAGACTCTACATTTCTCGTACGGCGCTCCTGCGCCGCTCGGATGCACTCTTGTCCTTGTCGCTGGCCAGCGTAAAGGGTCACAGGTTTCCAGATCAACCCTGGCTTGGTGGATCAAAGAACCAATTCTCGAAGCTTACCGTTCTGCTGGGCTTCCGGTCCCCTTAGGGCTGAAGGCCCATTCTACCAGAGCCGTGAGTACGTCCTGGGCTTTGAGGCACCAGGCTACGGCTCAGCAGGTGTGTCAGGCGGCTACCTGGTCGAGCCTGCACACTTTCACGAAACACTATCAGGTGCATACCTATGCTTCGGCGGATGCCAGCCTAGGTAGGCGAGTCCTTCAGGCGGCGGTTGCCCACCGGTAGGACGGAGCCGTTTACGGCTCTATTCTGAGGTATTATTTTACCCACCCAGGGACTGCTTTTGGACGTCCCAATTGTCTGGGTCTCCCAATAAGGAGCGACAAAGAAGAAGGGAATTTTGTTTACTTACCGTAAATTCCTTTTCTTCTAGCTCCAATTGGGAGACCCAGCACCCGCCCCTGTTTTTTGTGTACACATGTTGTTCATGTTGAATGGTTTCAGTTCTCCGATATTCCTTCGGATTGAATTAACTTTAAACCAGTTTATAATTTTTTTCCTCCTTCTTGCTTTTGCACCAAAACTGAGGAGCCCGTGGAAGCACGGGAGGTGTATAGGCAGAAGGGGAGGGGCTTTACACTTTTAGTGTAATACTTTGTGCGGCCTCCGGAGGCATAGCCTATACACCCAATTGTCTGGGTCTCCCAATTGGAGCTAGAAGAAAAGGAATTTACGGTAAGTAAACAAAATTCCCTTCATGTGACTGAAAATGGTACCAATAAAAACTTCAACTCATGCCGCAAAAAACAAGCCCTCACATGGCAGAAGAGTGACAAAAACTATAGCCTTCAAAATCCAGTGATGCAAAAAAAATGATGTAAAAAGTGTTTTTAGTGTGTTTAGTCGCCAAATCTAAAAAAAAATATAAACCTGGTATTGCTGTAATTGTACTGACCAGTGGAATAAAGCTGCCTAATCACCTATACCTAATTCTTCAACTGCTGTTGATTTTTTCATTCTGCCTCTAAAAGATCGCAGTATAGCGGGGCTCATATTTATCATGCACTTGACGCTGAGCATTTGCATTGGGATTACATGTAAGGATGCGTGCCCACAATCAGGAATAGCAGCATATTGGAGGCAGCGTCTTTTAGCTGGGTCCAAACCGTAGCATTTTGCGGTAGAAGCACAGTGGATTGATAGTAATCCTAGGCCCACTTCACTTTTTTTCTCCTCAGAGTAAACTGACATGCAGCGCGGCTTTCCTAAATGCAGCCTGTCAATTTATGCTGCAGAGACGCAAGTGTCTTCAGCTGGGAAAACCGAGTGTGCTGCCTCATTAGTGATTTGAAGCGTCACGGGTTTCACCTGAATCACGGATTTTGGAGATGTATATGGAAACCCCGATGTAAGTGCTCAGCGTGGAGCACAAGATAACTGTGAACTCATCCAAAATGTTCTGTACCAACATTTTCACCAAATGGCATTCAACTCAACCTACAAAAACACAAGTCCCCACTCAGGTCCATCATCAGCTAACGGAAATATAGCAGGCTTCCACGTTACTGGTAGCACAAAAGCCCTCAAAAAAATCTGCGCTCTCAATTCAAAGGCACCCTCTCTTCTGAGCTCCACAATGTGTCTAAACTACAGTAGCGTCCACATGTTTGGCATTATTGGAGTGATGAGAGCCCACTTAAGTGTACGGGGGCAGGTTTATAGAAGCACGAGCTGAGCATAATGTACGGGCACTACAATAACTGTAACGTCCTGGAGGTGGATTCACGGGACTGTGCACGGGACTCCCCCAGAGAGGCAACCCGAAGCTAAGCCCTATACAGGGTCTGTCCGATCACCCCACCAGAGGGCCTAGATGTACAGTAGCCGGAACACTGGAGGTACAGAGTATGAGTCTGAGTATGATTTTGAGTATGAGTATGAGTCCTTCAGAAGTCTGCACAGGAGATGTCTATAGTCCAAAGGGCACCGTAGGTAGGACGGATGACTGGAACCGGGTTCAGGTGCCGAGTAGGAACAGCAGACGGGATCCGGATCCAGCGTGATGTGCAGGCTGAAGTCACCAGGTGGAACCGGGGACCGGTGACTGGATCAGGCTGACGGATGATGGCGGGATCCACAGCAGACAGTCACCGTGACACTTCCTGGGGAACCGGCAATCTGGACAAGGTCAGGGCGGCAGACGGGCTGTGCGGAAGAGACATTGTTACTCATGAGACAAAGCACAGAGGGACCTGAACACCTAGCTATGGAAACATTTTGAACAGGCACCCCCGGAGGGGGAGTGAGAGGGGCCGCCGTGGGCAGGAGGACCAGAGACCGGAGCCTGACAGTACCCCCTCCCTCACGCCCCCCTCCCCGCAACCGGGACAAGAAGTCGCGTAGCAGAGGAGCAGCAATGTTCTCCCGGGGTTCCCAGGACCGGTCTTCGGGACCGTAGCCCTCCCAATCAACAAGGAAGAACTGCTTACCCCGCACTCTCATCATGGCCACTATGTCTCTTACCGCATACACATAGTCGACAGCAATAGGAGGAGGAGTGACCGAGGATGACTGGCTTGAGCAAGGATACATGGAAGGAGTTAGGGATCCGCATTGTGGCAGGGAGCTGCAGTTTGTAGGAGACCTCGTCGATCCTTTTGACGACCTTGAAAAGGACCAATGTACCGCGGACACAACTTGTAAGATGGAACCTTCAACCGGACGTATTTGGAGGCAAGCCACACCAAATCCCCAGGAGAGAAGCAAGGAGGGTCAAGGCGTCTCTTGTCCGCATGTTTCTTCATCTGGGCAGAAGCACGTTCAAGGGAGGTTTTGACAGAACTCCAGATATTAGAGAAGTCCCTGGACAGGGCATCTGCAGCGGGAACATCAGAAGTGGAGGATACTGGTAATGGGATGGAAGGCTTAAGACCGTAGACAACATAGATGGGAGAGCTGGAGGAGGAGGATACACTGACGTGAGGATTATGGGAGAACTCAGCCCAAGGGAGTAGCGTGGACCAGTCGTCATGATGGATGTTGACGTAGTGTCGAAGAAAGGAAGTCAGGACCTGGTTGACACGTTCGACTTGGCCATTAGACTGGGGATGGTAAGTTGAGAAAAAGTCCAGAGACACACTCCCAGATGTTTACAGAGCGCTCTCCAGAAGCGCAAGGTGAACTGAGTTCCCCAGTCTTTATTCTATATGCAAGGGAAAGCCGTGCAGCTGGAAGATATGCTGAATGAAGGCATCGGCGAGCTCCGGAGCAAAGGGTAGGTCGACCACGGGGACGAAGTGAGCCATCTTGGAGAATCGGTCCACCACGACCCAAGTGACCATATATCCGGAAGACAACGGCAAGTCTGTGATAAAATCCATGGCAATGTGTTGCCATGGAACAGAGGGAATCGGTAGAGGCAGGCGACGGCAATAGGGCAGGTGTTTCGGCATCTTGTTTCGGGCACAGGATGGACAAGCGGAGACAAAGGAGACGACATCCTTACGGAGAGACGGCCACCAATAGTGACGGACGATAGCGCTCCACGTTTTCTTCTGACCGGTGTGTCCGGCCACTTTAGAAGAATGACCCCATTGAAGGAGTCTGTCGGTCTCCATGACGAAGGTCTTCCCAGGGGGTGTATCTGTGCCAGGGTGACGGGAGCCACCGGGATGACCTTACTGGGACAGATGATGGACTGGTTCGTCTTTTCCTCTTGCTCTACCGGAACGAAGGACCGGGACAAGGCATCAGCCCGCACGTTTTTGTCCGCGGGCCGGTAATGTAGTTGGAAGTCAAACTGGACAAAGAACAGGGACCAACGGGCTTGTCGCGGGTTCAGTCTTCGAGCGGATCGCAGATACTCCAGGTTTTTATGGTCGGTGTAATTGATAACCGGCAATACCGCACCCTCCAACAGGTAACACCATTCCTCCAAAGCCAGCTTGACCGCCAGGAGCTCTCGTTCGCCAATGGTCTAGTTGCGTTCGGGTGCCGAGAAGATTTTGGAGAAGAAGCCGCAGGTGACCAACTTCCCGGTGGACGACTTCTGCATAAGCAGGGCCCCGGCTCCTGAGGAGGCATCCACCTCCAAGGTGAATTGTCAGTTCAACTCCGGTCTGTGGAGAACGGAGAGGAGGCAAACGCCCGTTTCAGATAACAGAAAGCGTCGTCGGCCTCAGGAGACCAGTCTTTTGGGTTGGCCCCCCTTCTTGGTCAAGGCAGAGAGAGGCGCCGTCAGAGCAAAGAAGTGAGGCATAAACTGGCCATAATAATTGGCGAAGCCTAGGAAGCGTTGGATGGCTTTCAGTCCGGAGGGAGGAGGCCACTTGAGGATAGAAGACATCTTCTCGGGATCCATCTGCAAGCCTGTGTCAGAAATCACGTAGTCCAGAAAGGGAAGGGACGTCCGTTCAAACACATTTTTCGTACTTGGCGTACAGACAGTTCTCCCTAAGCCTTTGCAGAACGAGTCATACGTTTTTTCTGTGGGTCGGCAAGTCCGGGGAATAGACCAGGATTTCGTCCAGATATACGACCACACAGTCGTAGAGAAGATCCCTGAAGACGTCGTTCACCAGTTCCTGGAAGACCGCCGGGGCATTACAGAGACCAAAGGGCATCACACAGTATTCGTAGTGCCCATCACGGGTGTTGAATGCCGTTTTCCATTAGTCTCCAGCGCAAATACGGACCAGGTTGTAAGCTCCGCGATGGTCTAGCTTGGTGAGATACGGGCCCCCCGAGCCGATCGAATAGCTCCGGGACAAGAGGTAGAGGATATTTATTTTTTACTGTGATCTGGTTCAAGCCCCGGTAGTCGATGGAAGGGCGTAAGTCATCTTCTTTCTTCTTGACGAAGAAAAACCTGGCTCCTGCAGGAGACGAGGATCTCCTGATGAACCCCCTTGCCAGGTTATCTGCAATGTAATCCAACATGGCCTGGGTCTCGGCAGGGGACAAGGGATAGATCCATCCATGGGGAGGAGTAGTGCCCGGCAGCAAGTCGATGGCACAGTCGTAGGGTCGATGTGGCGGTAATACCTCTACCTCCTTGTCGAAGACGTCCACAAAAGACCAATATGCGGAAGGCAGTCCCGGTAGGGACTCCGGTGCCGGTGACTGATGGACGGGCCGTACAGACTGTAGACAGTTCTCGTGGCAAAACGGGCCCCAACGAGTAATGTTTCCAGAGCACCAACTGACGACAGGAATCATGTACTAACTAGGATTGGCCCAGCAGGAGTGAGTGAGCCAGTTTCGGGAGGACATATAGAGCAATCTTTTCGGTATGCAGAGCGCCATTATAGAGTTCCACGGGTTTGGTAATAAACAATACTGGTTCGGATAGGGGTTTCCCGTCCATGGAGGCGATCACGAGGGGTTTGAAAAGAGGGATGACGAGTACCCGATATTTGTCCACCGTAGCCTGTTAGACGAAATTGCCCGCTGCCCCCGAATCAAGGTGTGCCTCTGCCGTGAACCGGGTCTCCTCCGTTGTCACTTCGACAGTCAGCGTAACCGGGTCTGAGAGGGTTCCGGTACCTAGGCTGGCCTCTCCTACCAACCCTAGGCTTTGGAGTTTCCCGGCTTCTCGGGACAGGAACGAAGCAGGTGTGTACCGCTTCCACAGTAGAAACACAGACCCTTGGCGAGCCACTCTGCTCGGCGTTGCTCGGCTTGTCCCAGACGATCTATTTGCATAGGTTCGGGAGTAGAGTTGCCGGATGGCACTGACTGAGAGACGGTGGAGCTCTGCGGAGTAGAGGTGTGACGTGTCGGTCGCCTCTCCTGGGATACTTCCTTGGATCGTTCCTGGAAACTGAGACCAGACCATCCAAGGTTGGAGGAACATCACGACAAGCCAATTCATCCTTGATGTGGCCGGAGAGGCCCTCCCAGAAGGCTGCTGTCAATGCTTCGTTGTTCCATCCTAACTCAGAGGCAAGCGTGCAGAACCGGATGGCGCACTGGCCAACCGAAAGGGTTCCTTGGCGTAGCCGAAGGAGCGAAGAGGCCGCCGTGGAGGTACGTCTTGGTTCATCAAAGGTGTTACGGAAGGCCTCAAGGAATCCCCGGATGTCGGTAGTCACCGGATCTTCTTTCTCCCACAAGGGATTTATTCAGGCCAATACTTCACCCTCCAGATGGGACATCAGAAAGGCCACCTTTGCTTGATCAGAGGCAAAGAGTTGTGGAAGCAACTTGAAATGCAGTGAGCATTGATTTAGGAAACCTCTACAGGTCTTTGGGGTCCCCGCCGTACCGGGGCGGAGAAGCTAGGCGGAGTCTTGAGGTTGAAGAGGAAGCCACTACGGAAGCTGCTGCCGTGTTCTGATCCGACAGGGACTTGGCTGTTGCTTGAAGATTATTCAGACGGGTGTCCACTGAAGACATGAAGGCCAGCATGTGAGATTGGGTCTCGCGTTGTCGTACCAGTTCTTGTTGTAATCCGGCCAGCTGGGACGCTTGTGCTCCTGCGGAATCCATGGCCTGTTCAATCTGTAACATCCTGGAGGTGGATTAACGGGACTGTGAACCGGACTCCCCCAGAGAGGCAACCCGGAGCTAACCTCTATACAGGGACTGTCCGATCACCCCACCAGAGGGCCTAGATGCACGGTAGCCGGAACACTGGAGGTACAGAGTATGAGTCCTTCAAAAGTCTGCACAGGAGATGTCTACAGTCCAAAGGGAGCCGTAGGTAGGACGGATAACTGGAACCGGGTTCAGGTGCCGAGTAGGAACAGCAGAAGGGATCCGGATCCAGCGAGATGTGCAGGCTGAAGTTACCAGGTGGAACCGTGGACCGGTGACGGGATCAGGCTGACGGATGATGGCGGGATCCACAGCAGACAGTCACCGTGACACTTCCTGGTGAATCGGCAATCTGGACAAGGTCAGGGCGGCAGACGGGCTGTGCGGAAGAGACAGTGTTACTCTGGAGACAAAGCACAGAGGGACCTAAACACCTAGCTATGGAAACACGTTGAACAGGCACCGCCCACCTGGAAAGGGAAATCTTATATACCATGTACCTGTATCAGTCATTTACTGTTCCCGGGACGCTGGCCCTTTAAGAAGAGGTGAGTGAGCGCACCCGCGCCCTAATGTGCATTCGCGAGGCCCGAGTGCCGGAGACCAGTGCAGGAAGCGAGGAGGAAGCTGAAGGAGATGCAGGGGAGCCAGGCAGAGAGTGCTGGGTCGCAGGGAGACGCCGGGACCGGCAGACGGAAGGCACGTAGGACGCACCGGGGGGGGAGTGAGAGGGGCCGCCGCGGGCAGGAGGACCGGAGACCGGAGCAGTGAGTGACAGTCGGCGCCGGGGAGCGTGACATGTACTGGGCACATAGGCTTATTTGCAATTTTTAATTCTGCACCGTTCTCTGTGTTTGACACCATGGTGTTTTCCAGAGACTAAATAATCACTACACCCATGGATGAATTCTCAGAGGGGTGTAATTTCCTAAATTTGGTCACTTGAGGGGGATTTCTTCTGTTCTGGCACTTAGGGGCTCTGCAAATGCAGTCCACAAACTATTCTAGGAAAATCTGTGGTCCAAATATCAAATGGTGCCCTTTCCCCTCCGAGCCCTGTGGTGCGGCCAAACAGTACTGCATGGTCAAATGGAGAATATTGCCACGTTCAGGAGAAATTGGTAACATGGGCTTTTTTTTTACCTGTTCCCCTTGTGGAAATTGGAAATCGGGGTTTAGAACAACATTTTAGTGGTAAAAATGTAATTATTTTTTGTTCACTGTCCATAATAGGATACAATTTTGTGACACCTGTAGTATCAATATGCTTGCTGCACCCCTGGATGAATTCATTAAGGAGTGCAGTTAGTAAAATAGGGTCACTTGTGGAAGGTTTCTGCTGCTCTGGCACCTCAGGGGCTCTGCCAATGGGAAATTGGCATGCCCACACCATTCCAACTAAATCTGTACGCCAATATGGCGCTCCTTCATTTCTTTGTTTTGTACTCTGCCTCAGAAGTATTTTATATGGGGTACTGGCATACTCGGGATAAATTTCACTACAAATTGTATGGTTCATTATCTCCGGTTACCCTAGTGAATTTGACAAATTTGGGATTAAAGCAACATTTTTTGAGGTTAAAAATGTATAATTTTCATTTTTGCGGCTCAACGTTATAAAATTCTGTGATACCCCCAGGTGTTGCAGCTGCTCACCAACCATCTAGATCAGGAGTGAGGAACCTTTTTACTACCAGGGGCCATTTGTGAATTTCTATCAACCTTCAGGGGCCGCACAAAATTATCTGTGGGAAAATTACCAGGCTATATTTGATCAAGCAATTGACTCACCCCTACTATGGTGGCCGAAGCTACTTCTCTTTGGTGTGGCGGTTAATTTTCGGTGATATTGATCATGCAACTTTTCTTCTCACAACTACCGTATTTTTCGGACTATAAGACGTACTGGACCATAAGACGCACCCTGGTTTTAGAGGAGGAAAATAGGAAAATAAAATTTTAAGCAAAAAATGTGGTCATGACACACTTATGGGGCGAGGATCTGCTGCTGACACTGTTATGGGGTAATGTCCTGCTCATATACTCCCCAGCCTGCTCATATACTCCCCGTACTGCTCATATACTCCCCATGCTGCTCATAATAAACCCCTATCCTGCTCATATACCCCCATCATCCTGGTGTATGGCCGCATCCTGTGGCACATAAAAAAAAAAAATAAATAAACGTTCATACTTACCTTACCTCACCTCACTCCCTGCAGCACCACTCCTCTTACCATCTATGTCAGCGGCAGCGCCGCTGAGTGAAGCCATCCCCGTTTCCCTGCAGCATCACGATCTCCTCCTGTCTGTGCCGGCGGCTGCGTGTGGACACGTGCGCACAGCGATGACGTCATCGCTGTGCGCCCCGCTAGTCTCCACGCAAGTCAGCTGACCGGAGGAGACAGGAGGAGATCGTGATGCTGCAGGGGAACGGTGAGTAATGTGTACTGATTCACTGCCCCCCGCACGGATGATGATGTTCGGGGGGCAGTGAATACAGCCACACATGATCACTCCAGGCTGCAGTTGCCAGGGGTGATCATGCGGGCAGGCTGTTTATCCCTTTCCCATCACCCCGCCCACCTGTCAGTGCCGGCTTCAGCGCTGAGAGATGATGGGCGGGAGGATGAGCGTGCATATTAAATGAGCGGGTCCACGTGGTCACGGCAGGCTGCTACGATGACCCGCTCCACCGCAGCACCCTCATTCCCCGCAGCCCTATATTCAGACCATAAGACGCACCCCCCACTTTCCCCCAACATTTGGGGGAAAAAAAGTGCGTCTTATGGTCCGAAAAATACGGTACTTTTCCAGGTTTGTCTCGACCTGGAGTGCAGTCAACTCTTTGTGATAACAAGATTGGTAAATCATATATATCACATAACAGATGCTGGGACTGCTGTATACAGTTTATACACTGTGTGCAGAATTATTAGGCGAATGAGTATTTTGATCACATGATACTTTTTATACATGTCCTACTCCAAGCTGTATAGGCTTGAGAGCCAACTGCCAATTAAGTAAATCAGGTGATGTGCATCTCTCTAATGAGGAGGGGTGTGGTGTAATGACATCAACACCTTATATAAGGTGTGCCTAATTATTCGGCCACTTCCTTTCCTTTGGCAAAATGTGTCAGAAGAGAGATTTGACGGGCTCTAAAAAGTCCAAAATTGTGAGATGCCTTGCATAGAGATGCAGCAGTCTTGAAATTGCCAAACTTTTGAAGTGTGATCTCTGAACAATCAAGCGTTTCATGGCAAATAGCCAACAGGGTCACAAGAAGCGTGGTGGGCAAAAAAGGCGCAAAATACCTGCCCATGAATTGAGGAAAATCAAGCGTGAAGCTGCCAAGATGCCATTTGCCACCAGTTTGGCCATATTTCAAAGCTGCAACGTTACTGGAGTATCAAAAAGCACAAGTTGTGCCATACTCAGGGACATGGCCAAGGTAAGGAAGGCTGAAAAAGGACCACCTTTGAACAAGAAACATAAGATAAAACGTCAAGACTGCGCCAAGAAATATCTTAAGACTGATTTCTCAAAGGTTTTATGGACTGATGAAGTGAGAGTGTCTCTTGATGGGCCAGATGGATGGGCCAGAGGCTGGATCAGTAAAGAGCAGAGAGCTCCACTTCGACTCAGACGCCAGCAAGGTGGAGGTGGGATACTAGTATGGGCTGGTATCATCAAAGATGAACTTGTGGGACCTTTTCGGATTGAGGATGGAGTGAAGCTCAACTCTCAGACCTACTACCAGTTTCTGGAAGACAACTTCTTCAAGCAGTGGTACAGGAAGAAGTCGGTATCGTTCAAGAAAAACGTGATTTTTATGCAAGACAATGCTCCATCACATGCATCCAACTACTCCACAGCGTAGCTGGCCAGTAAAGGTCTAAAAGATGAAAAAATAATGACATGGCCCCCTTGTTCACCTGATCTAAACCCCATAGAGAACCTGTGGTCCATCATAAAATGTGAGAGCTACAGGGACGGAAAACAGTACCTCTCGGATCTGTGTCTGGGAGGCTGTGGTGGCTCCTGCGATCGTAAACAGATCAAGCAACTGATAGATTCTATGGATAGTAGGCTGTTGAGTGTCATCATAAAGAAAAGTGCACTAATTTTTGGGGGTTTTGTTTCTTCATGTCAGAAATGTTTATTTCTAAATTTTGTGGAGTTATATTGGTTTACCTGGTGAAAATAAACAAATGAGATGGGAATATATTTGGTTTTTATTAAGTTGCCTAATAATTCTGCACAGTAATAGTTACCTACAAAAACAGATATCCTCCTAAGGTAGCCAAATCTAAAAAAAATACTCCAACTTCCAAAAATATTAAGCTTATAATGATTACACTCTTATTGACTGCTGTGGATCATACTACCAGGATTCTCTGCACCACCGCTGATCTTATATATGGGACTGCGTCATAGATATACATCTATGGATAATCTTTAATTGCCTCCTGATGAACCATTCACTTGGGAAACACGTTGAGGCAGAGACATACCTCATTCATCTTAGATGGCTACTGTTTACAAACGGAATAACCTGGATACGTGACATCTGTAATATATGATCTTCGGACGAACAATGGACTGTATATTTATTATACCTATTTATGCAGCTCTACACGCTGTATAAATTGTATTGCATTGGATTCATCTTACAGTCAGAAAGTTAAGTCCTGCTCTGGGATATATGATTGTCTTTTTCCTTGTTTACGTTACAGTGCCTTTATTTTGAATTGTATCAATTTGTTAGAACAAAATATATCTTACCTTGTCCCTGACATTCAGGGTCAAGAAATTGATATCCTAACCCATTTACTGGGATAAATTGGTATTCAATATTTCAATTTGTCTTACCATAGTGTGATTACCACTTGTTGGTTTTATATTTAATAAATATTTATGGGGAAAAAAATATTTGTTATTTTGAATCATATATATTTCCCTAGACCTTGAGTGATTTGATAGTGCCCTTTGATGTGTATGCCCCCAGCATATCCAATGTGATGTATTTGCCCCATCCGTCCTGTGATATATATGCCCCCATCATCTCCAACGTGATGTATATGCCCCAGCCCTTCCTGTGATGTATATGTCCCAGCCCCTACAGTGATGTGTATACCTCCAGTCCCTCCTGTGATGTATATACCCAAGTGTCTCCTGTAATGCATATGCCCCAGCTCATCCAGTGATGTATATGCCCCCATGTATATATCACAGGAGACACTGGGGGATAACACATCACAGGAGGGGCTGGGGCTTAAACATCACAAGAGACACTGGGACACAGACATCACTGAGAGGCATATGGCTGAGGGGCACAGACAGCACTTGGGGGGACACGGACAGCACTGTTGGCACAAATATCACTGGGGAGTAGGCATCATTGGGGGGGCATGGACAGCACTGGGGGGCACGCACATCACGAGGAGGGCACGGATAGCACTGGGGCGCATGGACAGCACTAGGGAGGCACTGGAGAAAACGTATAACACTTGCGGTAAAACAGACATCACACACATCACTAGGGTGAACTGGGGGGCACGGACAGCACTTCCGGAGCACAGACATCACTAGGAGGGCACAGACAGCACAGGGGAACATGGACATCACTGTGGGGCACAAGACTGGGGGCAGCGCATAGCACTAGAAGGTAGCACAGAGCACTGGAGGGGGCACACAGCACTATGGGTGGCACACACACACAGCACTGGGGGAGAGGGCACACAGCACAGGGGGGCACACACAGCACTGGAGGAGGGGGCACACAGCACCATGGGTGGCACAGGGGTGCACATACACAGCACTGGGGGAGGGGGCACACAGTACTATGGGTTGCACAGCGTTGGAAGACATAAAGCTGCTGCTGCTTGTCTTCTGTGTTCTGTGGGATGGGAGCGCAGAACGCTAACCCCACCCTCAAAGTAAGTCCTGGGCATTCTGGCACTGGTACTCACGCGTTTAGTAGTGAACACTAGACTGGAGCCACACTTGCGTGTGACTCACGCGAGCCTCGCATATCGCATCACACGACACGGCCTGCTGCTCTCCGGCAGACAGGAGCATATCAGTTGCATAGAAATACATGCAGCTGACTTACTCCTGTCAGGGGAGTGTGCGGCAATGCCAGGTGATGCGATGTGAGTCACTCACAAGTGTGACTCCAGAATGCGCATCCTTGCAGGACGTGTATTTAAAGCGTCGACCACCGGCAAGATTCGGTAGCCGGCCCGAGCACTGCGACCCCAGGAATCTGCCTGAGGCCGCAGAAAACTTCATTGCGGGTCGCATACGGCCCGCGGGCCAAAGGTTCCCCACCCCTGATCTCCATAAATTCGGTCTAATTTCCAAAATGGTGTCACTTGTGGGGGAGCTCCATTGTTTAGGCACCTCAGGGGGCCTCCAAACATTGAAACCTTCTCAGGATCCTAATCATCCCAGGGGGAAACGCGTCGAGGCAGATAACTATGGGACAGAAGTACGGTGGTATCTCTGTAATTCTCACTTGGCCCGAAGGAATATCAAGTATACCCATGGAAGTGAATGCGGTTTATTGCATGTGATTATATTCCTATGGTCCTCTGTCTCCCTCTACCTTGTGGAGAAATTAGCTAAATTTCAGCGGCGACGGCTCAGTGGTGGAGCAGGCCGGTGCGGTGAGTGTCCCAGTCTGTCCATGGTGCTGGTTCAAGTGATGGCGCCCGGAGCGGCGCATGCGCAGATTGAGCTCTCATCCAAGGGCTCCATCTACGTACGCGCTGACTCTCGGAGCGGCATGTGCGTAGATGGAGTTCTCATCCAAGAGCTTCATCAGCGCACGTGCTGACACCCGGCGCCATCATTTGAAACCGGGACCGCGGACACAGTGGGACACCCGCCGCACAGCCACCGCAGTTCGCACAGCCGCACGCACAGGGTGACAGCCAGCAGGCCAGCCGCCCACCCGCACAGAGAGGCAGCCGGCACTGACAGGCAGCGGCACGCAGCCACAGGCACCCGGCCGACCGCACACAGAGCCGCACAGACAGTCCCACCGGTACGCTATATTCAGATTTTAAGTCGCACCCCTCATTTTCCTCCCAAATTTTTGGGAGGAAAAGTGTGTCTTATAATCCGAAAAATACGATATATCCCAACCTTACAGCTGCTGTCTATGCATGTTTACCTACCTGATCTGATATCTCCTTTCAGGTGGGCTCTCTGTACAGAGATCGCTCCATTGTAATCATATATCTGGACTGTACACCTAGATACAGGATTATTTGGTATCTGGAAGTCCTATGTGATCTAAGGACATAGAAAAGTCCTATATGGGTTAAGGATATCAGTATTTGTCAAGAAAAAATTTCTCTTGCAGTATATGCTTATACTTTTTGTATTAATTTGATTAAAGAAAACTATCTGATATATTCTCTAGATTATCCCCCTTTACTGGTGTATTTAGACATAGGGTTAATCAGGGCAAGGGAGGGAGAGCCACCGTGGCGTATAGGCCCTGCATAACAGTAGAGGTGCCGCCACTAGTAGGCAGGATTCATGGCAGATTGTGATAGGAAAAGATAGTACTCCCACTCATAATATACTAACAATCTTGTCCTAGGGTTGACATATCTTTTAACCCCTTCAGCCCCGGGGCACTTTCCGTTTTTGCGTTTTTGTTTTTTGCTCCCCTTCTTCCGAGAGCCGTAACTTTTTTATTTTTCCGTCAATCTTGCCATATGAGGGCTTGTTTTTTTCGGGACAAGTTGTACTTTTAAATTAAATCATAAGTTTTACCATATGGTGTACTGGAAAACAGCAAAAAAATTCCATGTGTGGAAAAACTGCAAAAAAAAGTGTGATGGCACAATAGTTTTTGGGATGTTTTATTCACGGTGTTCACTATATGGTAAAATTGATGTATGGGTATGATGCTTGAGGTCGCTGCGAGTTTGTAGACACCAAACATGTATAGGTTTACTTGTATCTAAAGGGTTAAAAAAAAATTCACAAGTTTGTCCAATAAAAGTGGCGCACGTTTTAAGCCATATTCCGAAACCCGTAGCGTTCTCATTTTTTGGGATCTATAGCTCAGTGATGGCTTATTGTTTGCGTCGCGAGCTGTTGTTTCTAATGGTACCATTTTTGCGCAGATGCTACGTTTTGATCGCCGTAAAACTTGCGGCGACCAAAAAACGTAATTTTGGCGTTTGGAATTTTTTTGCCACTACGCCGTTTACCAATCAGATTAATTGATTTTATATTTTGATAGATCGGGCATTTCTGAACGCGGCGATATCAAATATGTGTATATTTATTTATTTTTTAACCCTTTAATTTTCAATGGGGGGAAAGGGGGGTGATTTGAACTTTTAGGTTTTTTTTTTTTTATTTTTTAAAACTTTTTTTTTCTTTTTTTTTATTTTACTAGTTCCCCTAGGGGGCTATAGCGATCAGCAATCCGATCGCTCTTATCTATCTGCTGATCACAGCTATACAGCTGTAATCAGCAGATTCAGTTACTTTCTGTTTCTCTCTGCTCGCGGCCAAGGGAAAACGAAAGTGAATCATCATAGCTGCAGGCGTCATCATATGACCCTGTGCTACGATGGCAACCACCGAAAGTCACGTGATCACGCTTGTGACTTCCGGTGGGGGCGGCGGTAAGTAAAAAACATGGCCGTGCGCATATAGATCTTGCTGCCAGACTTTTGCAGCGAGATTTAAGGGGTTAATGGCCGCGGGTGGAAGCGATTCCACCCGCGACTAGTAGGCACACATGTCAGCTGTTGAAAACAGCTGATGTGTGCCGACCGCCGCCGCCTGCCCGCGGCAGGGGGCGGGGCTTAACGGGACACGCTCCATGACGGATATATCCGTCCATGGTCGTGAAGGGGTTAATATTGTGTGTCACAATTTTGTTTGGATAGTTTTTGTAACAAATAAGTAATATTTTATACTTTAAGATTTGGGGTAGAGATTTTTTTTCTAATATATGTTTTTTTATGGCCCCGGGGACAATATCTAATGGAGTAATAACACTATTCTGGGAAAAAAGCATTGTCTGCCTCATTGCAACCTCCAGCTCAAGGTTTGTTATGCGATGAATGACCTTTCCATATAGTATAAGCCAAAGCAATGTTATCCACAAGTCTTAGCACTCACCTCTGAATCATTGAATTCAGGTTTTTCATATGGTCCCACTGCCACAAGTATATAAATTCCAGCCCCTAAAGGCCCAGTCACACTAAACAACTTACCAGCGATCCCAACAACGATCCAACCTGATAGGGATCGCTGGTAAGTTGCTAGGAGGTTGCTGGTGAGATGTCACACTAGCGACACTCCAGCGATCCCACCAGCAACCTGACCTGGCAGGGATCGCTGGAGCGTCGCTACACGAGTTGCTGGTGAGCTCACCAGCAACCAGTGACTAGCCCCCAGCCAGCAGCGCCGCGTAGAAGCAATGCTGCGCTTGGTAACTAAGGTAAATATCGGGTAACAAACCCGATATTTACCTTGGTTACCAGCGCACACCGCTTAGCGCTGGCTCCATACACTCATAGCCACAGTACACATCGGGTTAATTACCCGATGTGTACTCTGCTACGTGTGCAGGCAGCAGGAGCCAGCTTCTGCAGGGGGCTGGTAACCACGGTAAATCGGGTAACCAAGAAGCCCTTACCTTGGTTACCCGATATTTACCTTCGTTACCAGCATCCCCACGCTCACGCTGCCAGTGCCGCTCCTGCTCCCTGCACACATAGGGTTAATTACCTGATGTGTAGTCTGGCTATGTGTAGTCTGGCTACGTGTGCAGAGAGAAGGGAGCCGGCACTGACAGTGTGAGAGCGGGGACACTGGTAACGAAGGAAAATATCGGGTAACCAAGGTAAGGGCTCCTTGGTTACCCGATGTTTACCGTAGTTACCAGCCTCCGCAGAAGCCGGCTCGCTGCTCACTGCACATTCAGTTGTTGCTCTGTCGCTGTCACACACAGCGATGTGTGCTTCACAGCGGGAGAGCAACAACTAAAAAATGGCCCAGGACATTCAGCAACAACCAACGACCTCACAGCAGGGGCCAGGTTGTTGCTGGATGTCACACACAGCAACATCACTAGCAACATCGCTGCTACGTCACAAAAGTTGTTCGTTAGCAGCGATGTTGCTAGCGATGTTGCTTAGTGTGACGTGGCCTTTAGACATGCAATCTACTCTGCAAATATTTGTGAAAGAGTAACAAATTCTAAAGTGCTTTCTGAATTCAACATGGCCCTGTAATATGTTGTCATAAGTCATTTCATGAAAGGCCAAAACTGACCTGGTTTTGTGTGAAATAACTTGACTGGCCATCGAAGAGTCCTAACCTCAACCCCATCAAACTCCTTTGGCCTGAACTAGAAATTACAAGCCAGGGCCCCTCGTCCAACATCAGTGGCTAACGTGATAAATAGACAAAAATTTGCATAGAAATACCTCAAAATTCTTTAGAAAGCCTTTCTAAAGAGTGTAAGCTGTAATATTCAACTTCTTATCAATGACTAGGGATTTAGAATGGGATGTCATAACACTTCCCTGGGTGTAATGTGTAGGCATCCCCATACTTTTGTCCATATAATGTGTAATAGGGTCTGCTTCTTCCAATGGTGAGAGTTGAAGATTGGTCCTATGCTGTTGTGTTAATCTGGTACGTGTATGAGATTACTAATTGGTTTTGGTATATATTTCAGATCGTCTTAAAAACACAACAATAGAACATAAAAATATACTCAAGTACACAAGACCTAGGTAAGCACTAAATATGACTGTGATTCCGGTACCTTTACATTGTATTGTAAGGCTTTGTTCAGACATTCCTTAGTTATTTCCGGTTTTTGATCCGTCTTGAGATCAGAAAAACCGAAATAAAAAGATGAAATGTATTCCTTTGAATGAGCATTGAAATGTCCTAAAATGTCTTCAGGTTTTTGTTTTGTTTTTTCTAATCCGATTATTTTATAAGGCTGCGTTCCCATGTCCTCTAATCATTCCGTTTTTGGATCTCTTTGGAAAATGTAAAAACAGATCAATTAACGGACTGATCCAAGGGATCGCTTTCATAATCAATCCGTTAACGGATCCTTTATAATTAAAGTCAATGGTTCTATTAATGAATCTGTTATTGTCTTATATCGCTATTTAGATAGATAGCTTGTATACATAGATACATAAATAGACAGATAGCATAAAGATAGATGAATAGATAGAATAGATTGGTATAGAGATAGCTAGATAACTTGGACAGCTGTTTAGCTGAATTAACAATTTTAGAAAGAAAAAAAAAAAAATGACATAGGGTTCCCCCCCAAATTTTCATAACCAGCATAAGTACAGCTGCAGGCTGCAATCCTCAGCTGTACCGTGGCTGGTTATCCAATATAGAGAGGATCCCATTCTTTGAATAAATTAGTGAAAAAATAAAGGGTACAATCCCATGTTTCCAAAAGCAGCCAAAGGACAGCATACAAATAAGCGCGATGATCTCATACTCAGTCACAGTCAATGAAGAACAGAACGATCTCCATTGACTGTGAGAGCACTCCATGCTGCCTCACAAACTACTGTGTGACAACCACTGGAGTGACCTGAGATGAGGCCAACCCAGGTCCTAGCAGCGGCTCACACGGCAGTATGTGAACGACCACGATGTCAGGAGTTCAGATGAGTTTGTTGCCAGAGGCAGTCTTGTAGACTGAGCCCTCGTGGGCAGGGTCCTCTTTCCTCTTGTACCTGTCTGTGCCTTGTTTTGTTTATGATTATTGTACTTGTCTATATTTTGTTTACCCATTTTCAAATGTAAAACGCCTTGGAATAAATGGCGCTATAATAATGAATAATAATAATAATAATCCCATGGAGATGATTGCTGTTTAAAAGCCGCACAGCACCCGAGCTTGACCCAGCGTGTCCTACAGCCACTGATCTGTGACGCACATCACTGATCGGTGTCCATGCTCAATTTTAGTCAAGCCTTTTTTTTCTTTTGGTCCGTTCTCCCCCTCTCCTCTTTGCTCCTCGACTGTACGTGCATACTGCAGTCACCGAACCACTGATCAGTGACACACATCACTAATCAGTATTCATGCTTGATTTTGGCCAGGACTTGTTTTTTTTTTTGGAATATTGGTATTTTATATTCACACAGTGCACCTTTTTTTTGTTGTCAAAAAGATCACCAAAATGCATGCATTTTCTTTTCCCCAGTAAAGTACGAGATTTATATTTTGCTGTCCACACTGTGCATCATTTTCTGCATCTTGCCTGCGTTTTTGAAGATGCAGCCAGGATGCAGCATGTCAATTCCTTTTGCGATTTCCAGTGTTTTTGAGCCCTTAGAGTCAATAGATTTGCGGGTGCGTTTTTTGTGCATTTTTTGGGGGGCAAAAAACGCTGCATCTTTGTGGTTGGCAAAGATGCACTGTGTAAACATACCCTAACACTCCAGTATTCCGCATAGCTATGCCCCAGACATGCTTTGAGCCCATTCATAAATTTCTACATTTCATGGATAATTCAGAATGTCCTTGCCAAGTTGACCTGGATTTTCAAAATTCATCCGGTGATCAATCACTTCAGTAGCAAGTTTGCTGAAGGCTACATTCCCCAAAGAGAACTCTGTGTGGATGAGTCCCTCATCCACTTCAAGGAGAGGCTGCATTTCTGTCAGTACCTGTCCAATAAGAAGGCCAGGTACGTGATCAAACTATACAAACTACGCGAGAATATCTCTGGGTACTGATCCAATCAACGTAATTCCCACCTGCTCTGGGATTGAGTGGGAAAATTGTGTGGGATTTGGTGCACCCACTGCTGGATAAGAGTCATCACCTGTATGTTGATAACTTTTATACCAGCATCCCACTTTCCAAATCCCTCTCTGCCTGAGCAAACCACAGCTTGTGGTATTGTGCGCAGAAACCGAAGGCACCTTCCTATATTGCTTATTGGGCAGATGCTCCGAAAGGGCGAAAGCATAGCCCAATGTAGCGACTACATGCTAGTGGTCAAGGACAAGAGGGACATCCTTTTCTTGACCACAATACATAGTCCTTGCAACATTGCCACCGCTGTTCGAGGTATCTCTGGAATCCCCCAACCCCTGGGTCTAACAGTTTTTGTAATGCCAGTCATTTTTGGGCACCAAGGGACAGGCGCTAATAAAGTGCCCCTTCTTTCCGCAAAAAAAAGCAAAAGGAATTTCTCCTCATATGGGACGTCCCTCCAAGCTGCATGGGCTCGAGTGAGGCCTCAGGAGGCAATACAGGCATAGCAAGATCCTCGCAGAGAGTCTTGGTATTATGAGACCTCTGACAGAACCGGCAATCATTATGGATTACAAGCGACATGGCACACTCAAGGGAGGGAGGAGTTTCATACATGACCATTGCCTCCTTTACCTTCTCAGACACCTCCGTTAAAAACTGGTTCTTGGGAGCTGGGTCATTCCACTGAGTGTCAACGGACTAGTGCCGGAATTCAGCGCAGCAATACTCTGCTGGCCGATTCTCCTGGTGCAGTGAACGAATCGTAGACTCTGCTAAACACACCTTATCTGGATCGTCATGGATAAGAGCGAGCGCAGAGAAAATCCCATCCAATGACAAAAACACAGGTGACTCAGAAGGCCAGGAAAAAGCCCATGCTTTTACGTCTCCACTCAGAAGCGAGATACAATACCTCACTACCAGAGAAAAGGGGATGTATACGAAAAAAAAACAATTTGCATGCCTCCCTGAAGTTAACAAACTGGCTGCGCTCTTTTGACAATCTTTCTGAGAGTGGCACTTTGGGTTCAAGCACTCTGGCAACCAACACAGATTGCCATGGATTAGCAGACTGCACTTGTTGAACCACCCTATTTCATTCTGCCAACTATCATGGCCAAGTATAATGCCAAAGGGTGGGACACCAAAAACTGTATCACACAACTTGCACAGATTGAGATATAATACATGATAAAGAGGATATACAGAGCAGGAAATAACCAGACGACAAAAGGATTTCCACAGCACACCAAGCAGCATCCAATAAATCACCAGCAACAGGAACATAACAGCACATGGACTGGTTTAGCAAAAGCTAAGGGAGGACAGGCTCCGCCATCTTAAAAAGGCGGGGAATAACTGTGAAAGGTCTCCCACAGAATGTGATCTTAGAGGTACAGTGCTGGCCAAAAGTATTGGCACCCCTGCAATTCTGTCAGATAATACTCTGTTTCTTCTTGAAAATGATTGCAATCCAAAATTCTTTGGTATTATTATCTTCATTTAATTTGTCTTCAATGAAAAAAAAAATTGTCATAAAGCCAAATTGGATATAATTCCACAAACATAAAAAAGGGGGTGAAAAACAATATTGGCACGGTTTGAAAAATCATGTGATGCTTCTCTAATTTGTGTAATTAACAGCACTTGTAACTTACCTGTGGCACCTAACAGGTGTTGGCAATAACCAAATCACACTTGCAGCCAGTTGACATGGATTAAAGTTGACTCAACCTCTGTCCTGTGTCCTTGTGTGTACCACATTGAGCATGGAAAAAAGAATAAAGACCAAAGAACTGTCTGAGGACTTGAGAATCTAAATTGTGAGGAAGCATGAGCAATCTCAAGGCTACAAGTCCATCTCCAAAGACCTGAAAGTTCCTGTGTCTACGGTGCGCAGTGTCATCAAAAAGTTTAAAGCCCATGACACTGTGGCTAACCTCCCTAGATGTGGAAGGAAAAGAAAAATTGACGAGAGATTTCAACGCAAGATTGTGCGGATGGTGAATAAAGAACCTCGACTAACATCCAAATAAGTTCAAGCTGCTCTGCAGTCCGAGGGTACAACAGTGTCAACCCGTACTATTAGTCGGCGTCTGAATGAAAAGGGACTGTATGGTAGGATACCCAGGAAAACCCCACTTCTTACCCTGAGACATAAAAAAGCCAGGCTGGAGTTTGCCAAAACTTACCTGAGAAAGCCTAAAACGTTTTGGAAGAATGTTCTCTGGTCAGATGAGACGAAAGTGGAGACTTTTGGGAAAAGCCATCAACATAGAGTTTACAGGGAAAAAAAAAAAAAGGCATTCAAAGAAAACACGGTCCCTACAGTCAAACATAGCAGAGGTTCCCTGATGTTTTGGGGTTGCTTTGCTGCCTCTGGCACTGGACTGCTTGACCGTGTGCATTGCATTATGAAGTCTGAAAACTACCAACAAATTTTGTAGCATAATGTAGGGCCCAGTGTGAGAAAGCTGGATCTCCCTCAGAGGTCATGGGTCTTCCAGCAGGACAATAATGACCCAAAACACACTTCAAAAAGCAGTAGAAAATGGTTTGAGAGAAAGCACTGGAGACTACTAAAGTGGCCAGCAATGAGTCCAGACCTGAATCCCATAGAATACCTGTGGGTTAGATCTTAAAAATGGAAGTTTGGAGAAGGCACCCTTCAAATCTCAGGGACCTGGAGCAGTTTGCCAAAGAAGAATTTTCTAAAATTCCAGGAGAGCATTGTAAGAAACTCATTGATGGTTACCGGAAGCGGTTGTTCGCAGTTATTTTGGCTAAAGGTTGTGCAACCAAGTATTAGGCTAAGTGTGCCAATACTTTTCTCTGGCCCATTTTTGGAGTTTTATGTGAAATGATCAATGATTTGATTTTTGTTTCATTCTCTTTTGTGTTTTTTCATTGCAAGCAAAATAAATGAAGATAATAATACCAAAGAATTTGTGATTGCAATCATTTTCAAGAAGAAACTGAGTATTATCTGACAGAATTGCAGGGGTGCCAATACTTTTGGCCAGCACTAACTAGCAGAGATTAACTCCTTTAAGCTGAGCATACAGCTGGTCGACTATCTGTAGTCTACCTGTGCAATGCAGAAGTACCAGAGAAGGCATAATGTGGAGTGTCAGATTTTGCAGTATGAACAGCGTCAGATGTCACCATGACAAAGCAGGCAGATTTGGAGCCAAGCACCGTGTGACAGTATTGCGATAGTATAATTGAGGGTTGTAAATTTTGTAGAGTACATCAGGTTGGCATATGGGGCCCTCCACTTTTCCAAACATTAGGTCCTTGATCACTGCCTTCTGAATTGAAGAAATATGCCAGCCTGGCCTGCACATAGTGATAGCATGCAAACGTGATATACAGTACTATCTGTATGATGTGCATGTCCAGCTTTTTTTAACATCGCGTTCTTTATTTTACCCCAGGTCACAGTCTGATTTGGGGACCTGTATTGGTGTACTTCCTATAGTGGTGAGGATTCTGCCATTTCTGTGTATTGTGGACAGGATAAGCACAACCCTTATGTACTTATACTTGACCAGCATTAGGTTGTTGCTGCATTGGGCTCTGCTCTCATCTTATCTCATCAGCTGCCCAGTTAGCAACTAAGCGAGGCCTCGTAGTTTCTGCGCACCGTACCACATGCTGAGGTAGCTTTGGCAGAGAGGGACTTGAAGAGTGGGATGCTGGTGTAGAGTTATCTACATAGAGGTGGTAACCCTGATTCAGCAGTGGGTGCACCAATTCCCACACAGTTTTTCCACTCACTCCCAGGACAGAGGGCATTTAGGGGGTTCAATCCAGGTGTCCTTTGCAGGGCTGTGGAGTCGGTAAGCCAAACTTGTGACTCAGACTCCTCAATTTCCCTTGCACTGACTCCAAGACTCCGACTCCCATATATATTGCTTATATTTAAGAAAAATGTAGTACAATGTGAACATCAGACATTTAATCATTTTTATGATACAATAATCAAGATATTTAGATAGAACATAAAATATTTTTATTGGAATACAACTTTAGAACACAAAAAACTGCAATAAAATTGTAAATATGTAATACACTGTGAATATATATTACACATATATATAAACAAAAACATACTAAATAACATTTGTGCAGTCTATGAATTTGTTCTAAGAAATAGAATTGCTTCCATCAGATCCTCCTTCATAGATGACCTCAAATCTGACCTAATAATTTTAAGGCTAGAGAACAACCTCTCTACACTAACTTGGGTTGGAGGGAAAGCCGTAACCACATGGGCAACATCTCTAACAATTGCCGGGTATAAAGGAATTGCCTCATGCACAGTCAGTTTTGATGAACGGTTGAATTTTTGTGTTCCTTTGAGAGCACGTGAAAAATTTGCTGAAATATGGTCAATCTGCTTGCTATAGGAGACGGAGTGAAATCTTTTTCCTTGCGGCAACGCTTTTCCTGCTCCATTTCATCCAAATACTTGTCAAAGTTAAACTCCTCATCTGATGAGGATGAAGATATGGCAGCAGTAGCACTGTCAGGACCCAAGTCCTCTTGTGCCTGGCAGTCCTGTAGGCCACTCATCCTAACTGCTACCTCAGTCAGAGCTTCTTTTCCTTTAGTAAGCTGTTGATCATCAAGCAGTATACAATGACTTGGGTCCACATTAACAGCTGCCAGAAGAATTTTATTGTCTCGCTCCGTTTCATTGAAGCAGAAATGCTATCTGCGATTAAACCTCTTTGGGACAGGCAAAATAGCAAGTTCTTCCACTCCCTTATGAAAATGCCAGGAGTTAAATCCTCAGCTTGTAATTTTTTTACTCACGGTGAGTGGGTGATTGAGCAATTCCTTCAATTCAGCCACCTGTGTCCATTGACCTTCATTTAGGGTTACCAGAGGGTTTGCCATATCTATCAGAAACTGTTTTAGTTCAAACAATCGCTCAATCATTAAATAAGTGCTGCTCCACCGAGTGCCTTTATTGACAATTGCCCCTTTCCCAGCACGTCTCTTTAAGATGGAATCAATTTTAGGGGTTCTGGCGGCAATAACCAATTTCCTCGCTTTTCCAATCAGATTTCCAGCAAGTCCCTCTTGCAAACTATCTCTTATTGCCAGCTGCAGTGTGTGAACAACACAGCGCATGTGATGAATATGAAAGTGTTTTGAAGCAGCTTCAACAAGATCGTCTAATTCTAAAGTATCATTTTGTTGTTTTTCTGTTGTAATATCTGTTTGTTCCTCAGTTACATGAACAGCACTGTGGCCTTTCATCTCAAACATACTGAATCCTAAATTTTCTTCTAGCTGTTCATTAGTCTCATTCATCAGTTTAATTGTACTTATGTTTGAAGCATTGTCTGTTACAATAGCAAGAACCTGTTCTTTTTTGATTTCGTAATCTTGCAGAACTTTTTGCACTAAGGCCTGGAGAAACTGGCTGGTGTAATGAGCTTTAGTATTTTTTACTGCCAGCGACTTGGTAACAATTTCTTTGTTGTCACAAACATATCGAACATTGGTGGCAAAATAGTTCACTCTGTGATGTGTGCAGGCATCCATTTTAAGAAACATGAAGCATCTTTTGAGAGTCTTTTTAAGATCTTCCTTTTGTTTAAGGGCTTCTTCAATCACTAATTTTCTAATACTTTCTCTTTCCAGAGCAATACCAAGATTGCGGGCCATTTCTCCTTTAAGAGCTGTAAAAGCTGGTCATGCAAATTATGTTAATGGTACACTGTCCTTCACAACAAGCTGTATGAGCTGTCTTTTAAACATATCTGCTATCATTGTTACAGTAACTTTGTCACTTACAAAATATCTTGTTAATGATGTTTGAGGTGCTCTTTCCTCCACCCTTGTCCGGCAGGAAATGCTGGGCACTGGTTTCTTGGTGCTGCTGTTACCTTTCTGAGTCACAGCTTTGAATACTTCTGGGTGGAAGCGTTGTAAATGTCTTTTTAGATTGGAAGCTCTTGTAGGAGCATTTTTATCACCGCCTGAGTATGCACTGATTTTGGCATGAAAGCATTTGTTTTCATCTGGGTCACTTGTCATGCATTGACACACAAAATATTTTTTATCTTGAGTCACTGTGAAATGCTCAAATACAGCTGACTTCATAGGGAGCATCTTAGACATTTTGTAATCATATAATTTAACTCATAATAATTTTGTCCTATAAAAAAAAAAAAAAAAAGTATATTATAATTCCAGCACGAACAGGGAACCATGTACAGTGGAGAATATAAGTATTTATTTGATACACTGACAATTTTGCAAGTTTTCCCACCTACAAAAAATGGAGAGGTCTGTAAGTGTACACTTCACCTGTGAGAGACAGAATCTAAAAAAATATCCAGAAAATCACATTGTATGATTCAAATAATTTGCATTTTACTGCATGAAAAAATACTTGCTTGATACAATAGAAAAACAGAACTTAATATTTGGTACATAAACCTTTGTTTGCAATTTTGTTTACAATTACAGAGGTCAGGCGTTTCCTGTAGATTCTGTTTCTCTCAGTTGAAGTGTACATAAGATAAAAATGTCAGACCTCTCCATTCTTTGTATACTGGCCAACGATGCAGCAGCGATACGGATCTGCAGAACGACCTAGCTAGTCATTGGGGACGTGTCAAAGCAGCTTTTTGAAAGGGAAGTCGCTAACGAAGTCGTTATAACTGTGCCAAACACACCGATGCATGCTGCACATTGGGAAATAAAGGACCAAAAAATGGTCCTGAAAGATTTGTAGCAATCAGCGAGCTCACAGCGGGGGCCAGGTCGCTGATGCGTTTCACACTGCAATGTCGCTGGGGAGGTCGCTATTACGTCACAAAACCGGTGACGTTACAGCGATGTCGTTAGCGATGTTGCAGTGTGTAAAGGGGCCTGTAGGTGGGAATCGACAGTGTATCAAATACTTATTTTCCCCACTGTATAACTTTAGATAGAAATAAAACAAACTTTGCATAAATCAATAGTACAGATGATGGGTATAAAGTTTGTAAAATATGTCGTTAAATAGCTTTACTTTGAATTTCCAATCTCAGGCTTTTCTAAAGCAGGCTTTACACGCTATGATTTCGCTACAGCGATCTCGTTAGGGTCACGGATTTTGTGACGCACATCCGGCTGCTGTAGCGATGTCGTAGCGTGTGACTCCTAGGAGCGATTTTAGATCGTTCCAAAAGGTCCAAAATCGCTCCTCGTTGACATGGGGCTCCACTGGCAGTTATCGCTGCTGTCGCAGGGGCGAAGTTGTTCCTCATTCCTGCGGCAGTGCACATCGCTACGTGTGACGCCGCAGGAACGAGGATCATCTCCTTACCTGCCTCCGGCCACAATGCGGAAGGAAGGAGGTGGGCGGGATGTTACGTCCCGCTCATCTCCGCCCCTCCGCTTTCATTGGGCGGCCGCTTAGTGACGTCACTGTGACGCCGAACGGACCGCCCCCTTAGAAAGGAGGCGGTACGCCGGTCACAGCGACGTCGCTATGCAGGTAAGTATGTGTGACGGGGGTGCCGGATTTTGTGTGCGACGGGCAGCGATATGCCCGTTTCGCACAAACGATGGGGGTGTGTCGCATGCTAGCAATATCGGGACGGATATCGCAGCATGTAAAGCCACCCTTAGGCACAGCTCACTAAATGTTTCACAACAGATTGCTTCAGTCTATGAAGAGAGGAGGAGGGAGTGAGCAAGTTTGTTGTGTATCATACTCCAGGAACAAAGAAACTGATAACAGAGCTAATAGCTTGATGTTTTGGCTTCTATACTTATACAAGTCCTCATCAATCCTGTTGCTGTATTTTCCCTGTATATTGTATGTATATTGTATAGAAGATATCCTTCCAAAAGTACATGAGCTCAAAGAAAAAACAAATAAGCATACAGAGAGAACATACAGTATACTGGACTATTGATTTATGCACGGTTTATTGAAAGTTTAAATATTCTTCAAGAAGTAATTACTTTAATCTTGTTATCCTGTTCACTCTAGCAATTCTGAGATGAGTGCAGGCCTTCCTTCTTTCTTACGCTTACTTTTTACCCTTGCCTGTAGAGGAGGAGCTTCACTGGTGCTCAAGTGCAGCACAGACTTATCTCAGTTAAGACAGAGCCTAGATCCTCAGGCTACATACATTCACACACAGCAATTTTTGCGGATCCGTTTTTTTGCAGTGAAATGCAGTGACTTTAGGCATCTCAGCAAAGTGAATGGGTTTCAAGATATGACATTCAGACACATCGTTTTGTGACGATCCATTTTTGGGCTCAAAAACGGATCCTCACAAAGAATGAGTGTGACGCCCTAGCACACCAGGTAGTCACACAGTCTAGGCCCCCGCACAACACCTTCCCACAAAGGGTCACACCAGCTGACCTGAAACCCTAGCCACCTCCCTTAGGGTAGGACAGACACACCAGTGGCCCGGACCAGGTGGATGAGAAACGCCCACCTAGGGGTCTAGAGAACCCGGGGCGGGAAAAGAAGTAGTTTTAAGTTCGAGTTTAAGCTGAATTGAGGTTCAAGTCTGAAGTGGAGAGGAGTGGAGAAGTGAGGAGTTGAAATTGAAGTTCATTGAGCAAAGGCGTCGGGGTTGGAGCCCCGGCGTGCTGGCTAGGTGGCAGACAGTGGACCATGACTGCAGGAGACGGGAAGACGGCTGCCAGAGATAAGAGGTGGACCGGGATAGGTTGGAGCCCGCCGGTACCGACACCGGAGAACCGACCCGGAAACCGTGCACAAAGGGGGTACTTGGACCCTGAAAACTAGGACCGGAACCACCGGCCTAGCTAATTAACCAATTGAGGGCAGGATTATAGGTCCTGTCTCACCAAAAGTACCAAAAATCAAACAACAGCTCACCGCGGGGGATAGGGCATCCGCCAGGACCCGGTAGATCCCAAGAGCCAGCGTCAGCGGGCACGGCTCCCACCCATAGTTCTGGGAGTGGGCTTCCATGTTTCATACTGGAGAGCCCAAAGAGAACTCACAACAGTGCAGGGAGAAGTGATACAGACCACCAGCCCGGGCGTGGGACCTGAATACATCCGGCCGCGGCCACCATCACCTTGGTTTACCAGTGGACTCGTCTGAATTCTTTAATTGTGAGTAAGCTAACAATCCCCAGTCTGACCGGGCGTGCCGACCCCTACAATCATCACCCTTAGCACGGAGACATTGGGCCCTGGGGCATCCATCCCTACCCACGGAGGGGTTAACATCAAGCTGCTATCACATTGCCCCCGGGGTACCCCGCAATAGCAGCGGTGGTGCTACACTTCACCATACGCCGTGGGTGGCGTCACAGACAGTATACGGCAATTCCCGTATAAATACGTTCCCTTTATTTGAAGTGTCCTCACGACCCTCGGGGCCGGTGGAACCCCTCGATCCACACTGCGGATCCGGACCCGAGCAGCTCGGCTGCTGGCATGGGGGCGGCACACCTCAAAACTTGGCATCGCGAACAGGATTGTAACCCATCCACTTACCTGTGGAAGTGCGCCTTGTTCTGGACTGTCAGCGGTGCTCCGCTGCAATAATTTTTGAAAAGTCGCCATTTTGCCGCCATTTTTGGGCGCGAAAAACGACAACCCAGCGTCTTCTTCCCCAGGAAAGGGCGCGAAGTTGAAACCCCGTCCCCTGGGAACAAGGGCCGGAAGGAAGTGACCCTGAGCCCGAAAAATGAAACTGAGAGACACGAGAAAGGTCTGCTCCCAAAAAACCAGGGGGAGGGCGAGAATTGCAGCATGTAATCCGAGGAGATAAGAGGCAGAGGGACACCAGGACTCTGCCATCCTTTGGTTCCTGGAAACCATCTAGAGAGGATGTCTGCCCGGTCCGGCGACCTGAACATGGAGGAACCAGCTCCCGGGACTGCTGAATGGGTGGAAGCCCAGACTGCGAAGATGTGCCGCAGGATTCAGACCCAGGCCAACTATATGCTGGTGAGATGGACGGCCGAGATGAGGAATCTGGCTGCAGCCGTCCGGGCACGCGAAGAGATGGCGGCCTCGGAAGAGCGGGTAAACGACCCACGCCCCTATGTTCCATCGGAACCAGCCCACCAGGCTGAGGAGCTCGGTCCGCCCCCGTCCGCCACGTCGCCTCCCTCGCTGCCCGTATCTGCAGTTAGTGACCCAATCGGTCCGCTGCCCCAAGCCACGGCAGCGGAACCCATTCCATCTTCCCACGAGGACCCGGCAACGGAGCCCTCAGGCCATGCGCACACCACCGCGCCGGCACCCATACCAGCCCCGCGCCAGACCAGAGCCCAGAAGACGTCCCCTCTGGCCCCGAGCCCAGCTGCGCCAAAGATGACATCATCCCAGGTCCCGAAGATAGCGGCGCGCTTGATGACGTCGGCCCCGGCAATCCGCCCGGCCGCAACAGAGGCGACGCCCGACCGGAAGTCAGCACCAGCAGAGACGCCGACCGCTCCCCAGTACCCGGTTCCCACTGAGGCGCAGCCGGGATGCACCTGCAGAGCAGGCCGCGGATCCGCGGAGCCCTCCACTTCACGTGAGGCTGGTCGTAGCCGGCAGTGAGGGCGTCCGGATGATCCAAACCCCTGAGCAGGAGGAGGCGGAGCACGGAACCAGTGCCCCGTATTGGCAGCGGCAGCAGCTGAAGACAGAGATCACGGCCCAAGAGAAGCGGAAGGCAAAAGTGCTGAACCGACAGGTCACCTTACAGGTGCGGGGCCCTACTTATCTAGGACAGGTCCGGCATTTTAACCCCCAAAAGGGATGGGGTTTTATATACAAGCCGGGCCTGGAGGCCGAGATATTCGTCTCCCGAAGAGATGTGGCCCCACACCTACCTACTGGCCACCCGGATCGAGATCTGGAGCCCGGAGAGTTGATCTCATATACCCGACACTGCGGAGAGAGGGGGTGGTTCACCCTCGATGTGAAGAGATGGGTGAAAGGTGGGGATCAGTTGCACCTCCACCACTCTCCGCCATTTCCAAGCAAGGATGATGAGTATGAGGTAGTGTCGCGGGCGGGGAGGGCGCTGTGCTCACTACGCTCGGGTCCGGCGCTGCTGCTGCTGCTCGGTGGCTCGAGCGGTGGGCCGGATCCGGGGACTCGAGCGGCGCTCCTCGCCCGTGAGCGAAAGGGGGTAGTGTGGTTTGGGGGATTTGGTCCGTGACGCCACCCACGGTTTGTGGTGAGGTTGGGGCACCACCGCTGCTATTGACGAGGATCCCGGGAGCGATGGCAGGGAGCAGCTGGGATGTTTCTCTCCCCTCCGTGGGTAGGGGGGTTGGTGATCCCGGGGCCCGGTGAGGTGACGGGGAGGCAGCGGCGGGGAGGTGCAGGGTCGCTTGGACTGCGCAGCGCGGTGCCAGACGGCACGGTAGTACTCACTCAGCCACAAATGGATGCAAAGTCTCTGGTAAAATAAACGGCTGGATGGACGGGTCCCGCAGCCGGCTGCTGTGGTTTCTCCCGGACGGTTGGTGGTGGCTGCCTTTCCCTGCACCTTTTGTGTATCTTCGGTCCCGATGGCTTCCCACCGGTAACCCGATCCCCAGCTTGTATATGGGCCGGAGGAGCCCTTTTGCCCGCAGGCTCTGGCCCTGGGAACCCTAGCTGTGGCGGTAGCTGTATTTCCCTTGTGCTAGTTGGACGGTTGCCTTCAAATCGGGTCTTGGCTGTTTGGAAACCCCTGGTGTTCCGGTCACTAACGGATTTGACCTGTTTAATGGCGACTCCAAGCCTGGTCGGGGTCCGCAGGCCCTGCCGGTTTGTGCTGGCTTCACTTCGCTCCCTGGTTCGGTACCGGCGGGCCACCGCCCGTCCCCGGTCCTATGGTTCCGCGTTGATCTGCCTCTCCTGCAGACGGCCACCACCGTCTGCCAACCTTGCTCTTGGTGCCCGGGCCACGTACCCGGACACGGTCAGATTGCTCCTCTACTACCACTTTACTCCTCACTCTTTCCCTTCCCTAACTGTTCTGACTTCCATTCCCGCCTCCAGGACTGTGAACTCCTCAGTGGGTGGGGCCAACAGCCTGGCTCCACCCCACCTGGTGTGGACATCAGCCCCTGGAGGGAGGCAACAAGGATTTTGTGTCTGACTGATGTGCCTATCTCGGGGTGGGGCTGTTGTGTTGTAGTCCCTGTGACGACCTGGCTAGTCCAGGGCGCCACAGTAGCGGTTCCCGGCTATTTCAGTTAACCCCGTTGTAATTTTACAGTTTTAATGGACCACGGTAGAGAAATGGCAGGCCAACCCAAAAACTTTTGAGCCTTGTAAATACCCCATCCACCTTCTAGTTGTTTGCCACAGTCTCTGGAGAGGCCGATTGGAGGAAGGGCCTGCGGTGGAGGAGGCCGAGGCCCAGTCACCACTGCAACTGGTGGCTAACCTCCAGGCCAGGGGTCCCCAGACTAGGGGCCCGTGATAAGGACTGTCAGGTAAGGAACTTTTTACCCGGCCCGTATGGACGTCACCCGGACTCGTTCCTGGACTTGGGAAAGGGGTGCGCACCAGTGCTTAGCGGTGGCACCAGGGAACAGGTTGTTTGGGGTGGGTGCAATGAGAAGGTGGCCCGTTCGATTTTGCAACGTTCAAGATGTGCCTCCCATAAAGGGAAGAAAAATGTTCATTTGTTTACGTTACCCCCTTTTTTCTATTTTACAGTTCCTGTTTTTTTTTAAATCAGATAAATATTGCATTTTAAAACTTTCATAAACATACCAACAAATTGTGAGGGTAGTCCTCACACATAGGACCAGGCCAGAATCTTTTGTTTGAACTTAAGTAAAAGGGGGGTGAGATTAAGACGTTCATACTCAGCCAGTTTATTGGATATCATAATTCCCAGATATTTAAACTCTGACACCACCTGAACCGGAGCACAAGTCACCACTACATTGGAAGGCGTTTCATCTAGTGGCATCAAAACAGATTTGTCCCGATTTATCGTGAGCCCTGATATCCTTCCAAAGTTAGATACGACCCTCATTACCGCCTCCAAGGAACTCCCTGCATCTGCCAGAAACAATAATAAATCGTCCGCATATAAGGCCACTTTCTCCTCCACACTCCCATATCGTTAACCCACTACACCAGGATCCCGCCGCATCACCGCCGCCAGTGGTTCGATAGCAAACAACAGGGGGGGACAGTGGGCACCCCTGCCTTGTGCCTCTATAGAGAGAATCTATCTGACATGCTGCCTTTTGCCCTAATTCTTGCCGTAGGAGCAGAGTACAACAGCTGCACCCACCTAATATACACTTCCCCAAACCCCATTGATCGCATCGTAGCCCATAGGTACCCCCACTCTACGCTGTCAAAAGCTTTGGCCGCGTCTAGGGAGAGAATGACCCGCCTCCCCTTATTTTCCACCGGTATCTGCATATTCAGGTACAGTGTCCCAAGGTTAGTTGCCATGGATTTGTTGGGCATAAACCCTGCTTGATCTGGGTGTATTAGGGATGTAATGACTTTGGTGAGCCTATTGCAAGCATCTTAGCTAGGAGCTTTACATCTACCGTCAATAGTGAAATCTGTCTGTAAGAGTCTGGCAAACCCGGGTCTTTGCCTTCTTTAGGGAGTACCACAATTATTGCCTCCTGCATAGACGGCATAAGCTCTCCTCTTTTCAGACATGAATTATATACCTTAAGCAGCACCGGCAGTAAAACCTCCCTATGTTGTTTAAATACTTCAGCCGGAAACCCATCTACCCCCGGCGCCTTATCATTCGCCATATCACTCAGAGCTAGCTCTAACTCCTCTAAGTCAAATGGCTTGTCTAGTAACTCTCTAGATTCCCTTGAGAGGACTGGCACCTGAGCTGTGCCTAGAAATTTATCCACCTCCCCCGCCTCCGGGTGCACCTTGACTGAGTATAGATCAGAGTAGAATGTTTCTAGTACTTTTAGGATCCCTGAGGTGTCCGTGACAACTGCCCCATCTACTGACTGTAACCATGCAATATATGTCGATTCCCTCTGTGCCGCAGCTATCACTGAGAATGGAGAACGGGCGGGTCACCTATTATCAAAGGACTGCATGGTTTGGAACATTTTCTTTCTCTCCGCTGCCTGTATGGTCAATCTATTAACCATCTTTTGAGCTGCCTTCATCCTAGCTTTTGCCGCTGGCGCGGGGTCTGATATTAGAGCATCTTCCGCCTCCCCCAATTCCTGAAACGCAAGCTGATTCTGCCTTCTTGCCTCCGACTTTACCTTAGATATACCCCTTATATACAATCCCCTCAAGTACGCCTTCATTGCCTCCCAAACCATTCCAATAGATGCTGATCCTTCATTGAACCTAAGGTATTCCCTTAAACTATCACTAATACCCCCCCCCCCCCTTCTTCCACTAATTGTAACCAATAGGGATTTAATTTCCATAAGGGTCTATTTTGGTTTTGTTGTTCCCCCAGGTCTATTTCTACACACAGGGGCGAATGATCTGATACCGTCCTGGGGAAGTATTTAGTACCCACTACCAAACCTTGCATTGCTTCATTGCCCAAGGCCAGATCAATGCGCGACAGGGATGAGAACGTAGCCGAATAACAGGAGTATTGATACACTTCCGGATGCCGAGTCCTCCACAGGTCAATCAGCGCCATTTCTTTAAGTAAATTGCCGAATGGTGTACAGTTACCCCCCAGTTTTCGTACCTCATGTCTCACTTTGTCCCAATGTGAATTCGGAATATTATTAAAATCTCCCATTATCATAAAGGGAACCCCCTTTAGTCTGCCAATAAATTTATCAGACTGTGAAGTAGTTTGCTGCAATATCGCGGAGGTATGTATAGGGATATAATTACTACGGCTCTTGTCCCCAGCCTACAGGAAAGATATACATACTGCCCATCTTTATCCATGATGACCTTTAGAAATTCAAACCGTGCGCCTGAGCGGACTAGTATACTGGCCCCTCTGGAGTATGCAGAATATGTAGAATGATACCCCACCCTGAACCACCTTCTATCCAGTAGATGCAGCTTCTCCGGTATCATGTGTGTTTCCTGCAAGCAAATTAGGTTAGGTTTTTCTGTGCGTAAAAATTGAAATACTGCTTGTCTTTTGATGCTAGAGGCTAAGCCCCTAACATTCCAACTAATTAGCTTAATGCGTCCCGCCATATGATTAATTGACAAATTCTCGTTCTCCCAGAGCTCCTTAATAGGCCAAATGAGACTGTCGACCGGCCCACCCTCCCCCTAACCCCCCAATATAAACACCCCCCACAACAATAATCATAGTAACACATCGTTGCCACCAGTCCCCTTTGTATCAGGGACGGAGGGCATATGTTTGCCTTTGCAAGTCTGCCAGATACCGCGTCCATCTTTTGTAGCGTTTCCTCTTTTACGACGGACAGGGCCCTATCAACCATCAATAACACCAGAACCAGGACCTCCAGAAGGAGGGGCGGACCCCGCCTGTTTGTCGTGCACGATATCCGGCTGTCCATCTGATCAGTATTGCAGTCCTGCCATATTCTCGCAATGCCCCCTTTTTTTTAATATTAAGGGGGAAGAACAAAAGCAAGTTACGGGAAAGAAGAAGGGAAAAAAGGGAGAAAGAAAGGGGGGGGGGAGTGGGCAAAACAAAGAAGAGAAAGAGAAAAGTAGTATAAGAAGAAGACAGAGGGTGGAATAAGAGGAGCGAGAGGGGAGAAAGAAAAACAAAAAAAAGAGGGGGGGGGGGGAAAAAAAATTCAATATTTATGCATTGTGAGTACAGTATGAGTTGGAAAGTCCCTTTCCATAGCCAGGATTCCATTTCCTCCCATCCTCAGTGGTGTTTTCAGACCCCTTTCCTCTAGAGTCCATTAAATGTAGATTTAAATTTAGATTGCCAAGGTAAACAAAAAAAAAAAAAAAAAATGTTTTTTAAAATTTTCAAACAGGAACTCCTCCCCGGCAACCATAGCATAGTATTTTTCCTCTACACCACTGCATGCGATGAGAGGTAGGGTGTCCCCAAAAGTCAGTCTCCAGCTTCCCCTTCACGACCCTCCCGCCGCAAGCGTTGTTCATTGCTATCCAGCCATCTTAGCGCTTCCTTAGTATCCAGGAAAAAGTGCACTATTCCTCCAGCTACCACTCTGAGTTTCGCCCAGTACATCATGGAGTATACCAGATTCAGTTGTCTCAGCCTTCTCTTGATGTCAATGAACTTGGCTCTTTGCTTTTGCACTTCTATGGAGTAATCTGGAAAAGTGGATATCTTGGAGCCATTGATGATCAGGTCCGGGTGTCCTCTGGCATGCTTCAGGATATTATCCCGGTCTCTGTAGTGCAGTATTTTGGCCAGGACAGGTCGCGGTGGGTGTCCAGGAGGCAGGGGGCGGGTGGAAACCCTATGGGCTCATTCCACCGCATATAGAGGGGTGAGATGCTCAGATCCAATTTTACTTTTCAGCCATTCCTCAAAAAATTCAGTTGGGGATGTACCTTCCACTTTCTCTGGAATGCCAATTATTCTCAGGTTGTTACGCCTTGATCTATTTTCAAGGTCATCCGTTTTTGCTAGGAGTGCTGCTATTTGCTGTGCTGCACGCTGCCCGTCTCTGTCAGATCCTGCCATGTGGTCCTCCGTGATACTGAGTCTTTGCTCAACTTCTCCTGTTCTCTCTTTCACTTCATGAAGCTTGTGCCGCATGGATGCCATGTCTTCTCTCAGGCTCCCCAGCTGCAGGGTCACCTCAGTAATAGATGCTCTGCAGAGCATTACTGCTGTGAGGATGTCTCTCAGTGTGGGCTCTTCAGGGATATTCTGTGTGCCTGCCAGCTCTCCTAGCTGTGCTGCCTGAGATCTGGGATTTGTCTCTGCCATGCAGGCCTGAGCTCCCTCGCTGCTCTCACCCCTCCCCCCTCCTTCACTCAGCACCATGCTGTCTGCAAGTCCCATATTCATCTGCAGCTCACCTCTCACTGTCTCTCTGTGATGGGCACCGCTCTCCTGCCTGGCAAAACGCTCCAGCCTTGTTGCAGCCTGTCTTCTGGTCTCCTCAGCGTCTGCACCATTATCTTTTCTCTTCTCCATGCTGCCCACGGCACCATCTTGATTCTGCTCCTCCACTTCTCCCACCTGCTTTTTCGGCCCCCTCCTTGTCATATCTGTGCCAGTAAGCAATGCAATCAGGTCAGGGGGGGGACAGAGGGTCGTCCAGCTGCAGCCTGTGACTTCTGAGAGTGTTTTTTTGGTTTTCTCCCCTAGTGATTTTCTAGATGCTTGGCAGGAGCTACAGGATCTGCTTCCACTCACATACTGAGCTAGGCCACGACCTCTTACAGTTCCTGTTTAATAAACAGTGGTGGTCGGACAGCCCGCGGACGGTCTTTATTCAACCAAGGGGGAATGTGACACCCTGGCACACCAGGTAGTCACACAGTCTAGGCCCCCGCACAACACCTTCCCACAAAGGGTTACACCAGCTGACCTGAAACCCTAGCCACCCCCCTTAGGGTAGGACAGACACACCAGTGTCCCGAACCAGGCGGATGAGAAACGCCCACCTAGGGGTCTAGAGAACCCGGGGCGGGAAAAGAAGTAGTTTTAAGTTCGAGTTTAAGCTGAGTTGAGGTTCAAGTCTGAAGTGGAGAAGAGTGGAGTAGTGAGGAGTTGAAGTTCAGTGAGCAAAGGCATCGGGGTTGGAGCCCCGGCGTGCTGGCTAGGTGGCAGACGGTGGTCTGTGTCTGCAGGAGACGGGAAGACGGCTGCCGTAGATCCGAGGTGGACCGGGATAGGGTTGGAGCCCGCCGATACTGACACCAGAGAACCGACCCGGAAACCGTGCACAAAGGGGGTACTTGGACCCTGAAACCAGAACCGGAACAGACGGCCTAACTAATTAACCAATTGAGGGCAGGATTATAGGTCCTGTCCCACCAAAAGTCCCAAAAAGCAGACAACAGCTCACCGCGGGGTATAGGGCATACGCTAGGGCCCGGTAGATCCCAAGAGCCAGTGTCAGCGGGCACGGCTCCCACCCATAGTTCTGGGAGCGGGCTTCCGTGTTTCATACCGGAAAGCCCAAAGAGAACTCACAACAGTGCAGGGAGAAGTGATACAGACAGCCAGCCCAGGCGTGGGACCTGAATGCACCCGGCAGCGGCGGCCGGCCACCGTCACCTTGGTTTACCAGTGGACTCGTCTGAATTCTTTAATTGTGACTAAGCTAACAACCCCCGGTCTGACCGGGCGCGCCGGCCCCTGCAATCATCACCCTTAGCACAGAGACATTGGGCCCCGGGGCATCCATCCCTACCCACGGAGGGGTTAACATCAAGCTGCCATCACATCGCACCCGGGGTACCCAACAGCAGCAGTGGTGGTGCTACACATCACCATACACCGTGGGTGGTGTCACAGACAGTATACGGCAAATCCCGTACAAATACGTCCCCTTTATTTGAAGTGTCTGTGCAACCCCCTGGGCTGGTGGAACATCTCAAGCCACACTGAGCATGTCATTTTGTGTGGTGTTTTTCTAATCTTCTGCTATTGAAAACATTATCTATGAGCTCAAAAACCTTTCAAGTGATGCGGTTTTTTAAAAAGCTGATCTGCTTTTGCAGCTAAAAAACGTACTCTCAAAAAATGCAGCAAAAACGCTGTGTGCGAATGTGACGCCGCAGGAACGAGGAACTTCTCCTTACCTGCCACATGCCAGCAATGAGGAAGGAAGGAGGTGGGCGGGATGTTCGTCCCGCTCATCTCCGCCCCTCCGCTTTGATTGGCCAGCCGCTTAGTGACGTCGCGGTGACGTCGCTGTGATGCCGAACGTCCCTCCCCATTGAGGGAGGGATTGTTCGGCAGTCACAGCGACGACGACCAGGTAAGTGCGTGTGACGCTGCCGTAGCGATCACCATATATCGGCATAACGATAGGGGCGGGTGCTATCACGCTCGCCATCGCTAGCATCGGCTAGCGATGTCGCAGCGTGTAAAGCCCGCTTTAGATCAGGAATAGAACAGCCATTTATAGGACATTCGATAACTTTCCCAAATTCCGATGAAAAAATATTCAGCACATTCTGCATTGAACTACTGTCCTCAATTTATTATATATTTTAGGAGTCGGAGTCGGTCCATTTTATACCGACTCTGACTCCACCAAAATGAACTCCGACTCTACAGCCCTGGAAGATACTATCACAGTTTGTTTATTTTGATTCCTTTCTTTTTAACCCTTACTGGGTAGGTATTGCTGGAATTTAAAGGAAACCTGTCAGCAGAAACTTTGCACTAAACCTAAAAGATTCCCCTATTGCAGCTCCTGGGCTGCATTGTAGCATGGTTCCTATTGTTATTGTGCCCCCTTTTAGACCAAAATAAATACATTATAAAGTGGTACCTTTTCCTATTGTTAATCGTACACGGGGGCGGGCTGTCTGCTGTCTGTTATCCTGCCTCCTGCTGCTTTACGCCGTCCCCCATCGCTCAATTTCATACTTGGACGCCGCCCAGTGCGCCCGAGGTCTCACGCATGTGCTGTGCCACTCTAGCGGGACTGTGCACTGTGCACAGTGTGACCGCTGGTGATGTTTTGCGCGGGCGTGAGATTATGGGCGGCGCTGTGATTTTCATCAGCAAGTACCCGCCCATAATCTCGTGCCCGTGCTTTCCCCTCTGACTCGACCGTTCTGCGCAAGCGCTGGCCAGATGACCCCATGTCACCTCTTTCCCATCTTGGTAAGAGGTGACGTGGATTCATCTGGCCAGCGCTTGCGCAGAACGGTGGACGCAGAGGGGAAAGCGCGGGCACAAGATTATGGGCGGGTACTTGCTAATGAAAATCAGAGCGCCGCCCATAATCTCACGCCTGCGCAACACGTCACCAGCGGTCACACTGTGCAGTCCCGCCAGAGTGGCACGGTGCATGCGCGAGACTTCAGGCGCACTAGGCGGCGTCCTGAAGTATGAAATTGAGCGGGGGACGGCGTAAAGCAGCAGGAAGCAGGATAACGAACACCAGACAGCCCGCCCCAGTGTACGATGAACAAGATTTGCATAGGAAAAGGTACCACTTTATAAAGTATTTATTTTGGTCTAAAAGGGGGCACAATAACAATAGGAACTATGCTAGAATGCAGCCCAGGAGCAGCAGAAGGGGAATCTTTTAGGTTTTGTGCAAAATTTCTGCTGACAGGTTCCCTTTAATCCTTCCCTTGAAGTGTTTTAGAGACTCATCAGCTGTCCCTTTGGAGGATATAGACCTCAGTAAATTTTTCTGAAGTGTTCAATGACCTGCCTAATTTTAAATAATCAAAGATGGAGTCATTTTGCTGTGGAAACCGCATTATCATTATAATACAAAAATTTAAGCATAGCCTCAAAGCTTGTCTGGGTTATAGCTATGCAAAAAAATTGAAGTGATATATAGAAGTGCTGATATTTTATATTGGCAAAGTACTGGCTTCTGAAGTATTCCCATGTAAAGCACAAGGCCCCAAAATTTCATAATTTCTACCACATTTAACGGGGTCCAATTAGCAATTGATGAAGTGGGGCTTTGGGAAAAAAATTAATGGGTGTTTTCATTTGTTTGGGCCATCATGAGATTTATGAAATCCTCTTAGAAAAAGATTACCCCTTCGTGACCCTGGACATAAATGGTACTTAACCCCTTCATGACCTTTGACGGATCTACCCGTCATGGATTGTATGAGGTTAAGCTCTGCCCCTGCCGCGGGCAGGTTGCGGCGATCGGCGCACATATCAGCTGTTTTCAACAGCTGACAAGTGTGCCTGCATGTTACGAGTGGAATCGCATTCCACCCGTAACATTAACCCCTTACATCTCGCTGCCAAAGTCTGGCAGCGAGATATATATACGCGCGGTCAGGATTTTCACTTACCGCCGCCCCCACCGGAAATCACGTGACTTCCGGTGGTTGCCATGGTAGCTCAGGGTTATGTGATGACGCCTGCAGCTATGACGAGTCCCTTTCGTTTTCACTCGGCCCGGAGCCGAATGAATCAGGAAGTGACCGTATCTGCTGTTTACAGCTGTATAGCTGTGATCAGCAGATAGGGCAGAGCGATCGGATTGCTGATCGCTATAGCCCCCTAGGGAGACTAGTAAATTAAAAAAAAAAAAAAGTTTTAAAAAATAATAAAAAAAAAAACCTAAAAGTTCAAATCACCCCCCTTTCACCCCATTGAAAATGAAAAGGTTAAAAAATAAATAAATACACATTTGGTATTGCCGCGTTCAGAAATGCCCGATCAAAATATAAAATCAATTAATCTGATTGGTAAACGGCGTAGTGGCAAAAAAATTCCAAACCCCAAAATTACGTTTTACGCAAAATGCAATAACAGGCGATCAAAACGTAGCATCTGCGCAAAAATGGTACCGTTAGAAACGTCCGCTCGAGACGCAAAAAATAAGGCGTCACTCAGCCATAGATCCCAAAAAATGAGAACGCTATGGGTTTCGGAACATGGCGCAAAACGTACGCCACTTTTATTGGACAAACTTGTGAATTTTTTTAACCCCTTAGATACAAGTAAACCTATACATGTTTTGTGTCTACAAACTCACACCGACCTCAGGCATCATACGCACACATCAGTTTTACCATATAGTGAACATGGTGAATAAAACATCCCAAAAACTATTGTGCCATCACACTTTTTTTGCAGTTTTTCCACACTTGGAATTTTTTTGCTGTTTTCCAGTACACCATATGGTAAAACTTATGGTTTCATTTAAAAGTACAACTCGTCCCGCAAAAAACAAGCCCTCATATGGCAAGATTGACGGAAAAATAAAAAAAGTTACGGCTCTCGAAAGAAGGGGAGCAAAAAACAAAAACGCAAAAACGGAAAGTGCCCGGGGGCTGAAGGGGTTAATATTTGGCGGGGACGTCTTGACCTTGGACATAACGGTTTGTCCTGGTGCAGGAACTGTGCTGATGTGATATCTGCTGGGATCTTGGCTTACGTGACAGCCGAGCTCCAACTCTCAAATCCAAGGATGGTTCCTGCACCATCCCTGGCTGTTTAACCCCCTAAATGCTGTACTAGATATCGATCGCAGCATTTAGGGGGCGGTGTTCCCTCTCTCGCCCAACCGATGCCCCCGCGACGTCATCATGAAGGCTTGATCGTTGCTTTGGTGATCCGAGGTCATCATGATGAGCTCCGGATCACTCAGCTATAGGAAGGCATTGTAGATTATTCTGGGATCATGGTTTAAAAGGCTTCCTGTCAGTGCAGCATTGACAGATATAATGTATTGTAATGCTGGTGCATTGCAATACATTATATCAGCAATCAGGGCGATAAAAGTTAATAAGTTCCATATAGGGACTATGTAAAAAAAAGTTTAAAAAAAAAAATTTAAAATATTTTTTAACAAATCAGAAAATATAGAACAAAAAATAAAATTCCACCAATAAACATGTAATATTTATGTTAAAAAAAAAGCACACATAATTGATATTGCCACATCCGTAACAACCCAATCTATAAAACTGTCACATTAGTTAACGCATTCTGTGAACACGGTAAAAAAAAAAAGTTAAACAACATAGGAAAAACTGTCTTTTTATCATAAAGCTGACAAAAAAGTGAAATAAATTGCGATATAAAACGCACATTTAAATAAAAATCCTATCGCTAAAAACATCATCTTCTCTTGCAATAAACAATCAGCCATACTGCTTCATCAGCAAAAATAATAAAGCTGCAGCAATGCAAAATTTTTTTAATAAAAATGTTTATGATGTTAAAGCGGCAACATATAAAAAACAATATAAATGTGGTACTGCTGTAATCATACTGAATTTAATAATAAAGTTGCGGTATCATTTATACTGCAAGATGAACCACAGAAAAAAATAGTAATAAAACCAATTTTTCAACTGCTGTTGATTTGTTTATTCTGCCTCCCAAAGGCTCAGCTCACATTAATTCTGCATTTTATGCTGAGCGCTTACATCGGGGTTTGTGTAAAACCTAGAAAAATATGATTCAGATAAAATTTCCAACAGAAAATTAAATGTAATGAGGCAGAAGGAGTCACTTTCAGCTCCTGTCTGGCCTGTGGTGCGTCAGTGTCCATCTTTTTAGATGTGCACAAAAGTGGAGTCGACAACAGTTTTGAACAGACGAACATCTCTGAACAGAGGCCAAACGGAGCCTGGAGTAACTTTGCCTTATGAGTGAGTGGATCCATCAGAGATTTCACCTAAATCATGTTTTTCGGAGATGTAAATAAAAACCCTGATGTAAAAGCTCAGCATAGAACACAGAATAAATGTGAACTGAGCAAAAATGTTCTGTACCTCAAATTGTCACCAAGTAGCACTCAACCCAGAAATAATAAGTCTCACTCACATCCGTCACCTGTTAACGGAAGGTTCTGAAAAAGCGCTATGACTCCCCCCAAAAAAGAAAATTAGCAAATTCTGCGCCCCCAAATCCTAATGCCCCTACCCACTCTGAGCACCACAATGTGCCAAAGCCACAGTTAATGTCCACATGCCACATGTACAGCATTGTAGTGACGAAAGTCTGCTTAATTTACGGAGAGCACAATTTTCAGGAACTACAATGTATTGAGCATTACATGTGCTATTTCCAGAGAACAAAATGTCACTACACTCCTAGTCCCAAATGGGTGTACTTTCCAAAATGTGGTCATTTGATGTGGTTTCTGCTGTTCTGACACTTAGGGGCTTTGCAAATGGAGTCCGTAAACTATTCTAGGATAATCTTTGCTCCAAAAGTCAAATTGCGGTCCTTTCCTCCTGAGCCCTGCCTTGTGGCAAAATAAAACTGTACAGTCACATGTGGGTATTGGTGTACTCAGTTGAAATTGCACAACAATTCTACAGTGCATTTTCTCTTGTTACCCTTGTGAAAATGAAAGATTTGGGGTTAAAGCAACATTTTGTGTTAAAAATTTATTTTATCACTTTCAAAGCTCAACATAAAATTCTGTGAAGCACTTTTGGGTCTAAGGCGGGCTTTGCACGTTGCGACATCGCAAGCCGATGCTGCGATGTCGCACGCGATAGTCCCCGCCCCCGTCGCAGGTACGATATCTTGTGATAGCTGGCGTAGCGAAAATTATCGCTACGCCAGTTTCACATGCACTTACCTGCCCTGCGACCGTCGCTCTGGCCGGCGACCCGCCTCCTTCCTAAGGGGGCGGGTCGTGCGGAGTCATAGCGACGTCACACGGCAGGCGGCCAATAGCGGCGTAGATGAGCAAGATGTAAACATCCCGCCCACCTTCTTCCTTCCGTAGAGCCGCCGGCGGCAGGTAAGGTGAAGTTCCTCGCTCATGCGGCGCAACACAGCGATGTGTGCTGCCACAGGAACGAGGAACAGCATCGTACCATCACTGCAGCAAAATTATGGAAAAGTCGGAGCTTGCAACGATGATACGATAACGACGCTTTTGCGCTCGTTTATCGTATCATCTAGAATTTACACACAACGATGTCGAAAGTGACGCTGAATGTGCGTCACTTTCGATTTGACCCCACCGACATCGCACGTGCGATGTTGCAACGTGCAAAGCCGCCCTAAGGCAGGGGTCTCAAACTCAGCTGGGGAAATATCCGCACATAGAAAAAAAAATTGAGAGGGGCCGCATTCCGTGCAGGACAAAGTGACATTTTTATTGATTCCATGTTTTTCTATACGCCGTTGGATCACTATTGTGAACATTTTTTGCTTGATTATAACAAACCTGCACTTTTTTGTTAAGTATATACCGTATTTTTCGGACTATAAGACGTACCGGACCATAAGACGCACCCTGGTTTTAGAGAAGGAAAATAGGAAAATAAAACTTTAAGCAAAAAATGTGATCATGACACACTGTTATGGGGCGAGGATCTGCTGCTGACACTATTATGGGGGTAATGTCCCCAAATTCTCTACCAAATTCTCCGCATGCACCATCACCGCACACCCCTGCACTACCGCACGCATCATCACCGCACACCCCTGCACTACCGCACGCATCATCACAGCACATACACCGGCACTACCTCAGTGACGACCCCGCTGACAGCGCAACTCCCTTCAGTTGCTGTGTGGAGCTCCCAGGAGCGGCGGTGTTCTACTGCCGCTCCTGTCAGCTTCATGTAGCAGAGCTGAAAGCGTTGCGGGACCTCTGTGAATTATGTCGGACCTGGAGGGGTATTTGGGGATTTTAATAAAGTGGTGAAAGAGGGTGGTTTTTTTTGTCTTTTATTCCAACTAAAGTATTTTATTGGGTGTATGTGTTTATTTACTTTCACTTACAGGTTAATCATTGGGGTGTCTCAGACGCCTGCCATGATTAACCCCTTATTACCCCAATTGCCACCGCACCAGGGCAATTCGGGATAAGCCGGGACTGTCGCATCTAATGGATGCGGCAATTCCGGGCGGCTGCTTGCTGATATTTTTAGGGTGGTGGGCCCCCCATAACGTGGGGCTCCCCATCCTGAGAATACCAGCCTTCAGCCATATGAGTTTATCTTGGCTGATATCAAAATTGGGGGGGACCGCACGCCGTTTTTTTTTTAATTTATTTTTTTTTAATGCAAGAAATAGACCCACCCACTGGCGGCTGTGATTGGTTGCAGTGAGACAGCTGTCACTAATCGTGGGGGTGTGTCTGACTGCAACCAATCATAGGCGCCGGTGGGCGGGGAAAGCAGTGAATACGAGATTGAATAATGGGCGGCCGGCATTTTCAAAATCAGGAGAAGCCGCCAACAGTGTGACAGCCATGCAGCGCCGCGTCGGTGATCGGTAAGGCTGCTTTCACACTACGTCTTTTTAACATGCGTCCTGAACGTTTTTTTAACGCAAAAACGGATCCAGTGCAAATGCGTTTTCATTTCAATGCATTTGCAATGGACTCGCGTTAACATGCGTTCACCTGCGTTTGCGTGCGTTATAGTGAGGATCCAGCGACTTGCAGTTTTTTAACATCTTTCAAAAACGCTACATGTAGCGTTTTTGAGCTGCGTCCAAATACTGCAAATCGCTGGATCCTGACTAAACAGCATGCAAACGCATGTGAACGCTGGCATGCTGATAGGCAGGATCCTGCTTGCTCTACTGAGCATGCCCAGAACCAGTCTCGCGTGATCAGTCCCTCTCTCTCCTACCTCTCTGTCTCTCCCCCTCCCTCTCCTCCACCTGAGAGCTGCGGACACTCGTAACCAAGGTAAATATCGGGTAACCACTTATCTTAGTTACCCGATGTTTACGTTGGTTACGTGTGCAGGGAGCCCGGCTCCTAGCAGCTGCAGACGCTCGTAATCAAAGTAAATATCGGGTATCCAAGCAAGTATACCCGATGTTTACCTTGGTTACGAACCTCCGCAGTTGTAAGAAGCCGGCTCCCAGTCTGGCACGTTTAGTTCCCATCACTCCCGATCACATGACTCCAATGCCCGCCCCTAAACATCCAGTGACAGGATCCTGCAAAGTAACACATGCGTTTGCATGTGTTTTTTGCTGTAAAAGCAGGATCCGCTTTTGCAGCAAAAAAACGTTCAGGACGCATGTTAAAAAGACGTAGTGTGAAAGCAGCCTAAGTGGGTGAGAGTGAGTGAATGAGTCAGTGAGTGTGAGAGAGAGAGGCTGGGGCCACACGGGGCACTACTGCGATGCTCGCATGACACTCGGCTCGTGCTGGCAGCACAGCAGGAGCCGAGTGTCATGCTAGTGTCCCTGCATCTGAGTGCGGTCCGACTGTGCGAGCGAACCACAGCTGCGGGAGGGAGGGATTTATTTATCCCCCTCTCTCCTCCGTAGCCGGCTATTGCAAGTCTCGCTCTGCACACGCGGTACACCGGAGTACTGCGAGTGCAGTGCGATTTTTCTCTCGCCCCATTCACTTGAATGGGTGCGAGAGAAAGAGTCTCGCATTACAATCACAGCATGCTGCGATTGTTTTCTCGGTCCGATTAGGGCTGAGAAAATAATCGCTCGTGTGCAGACACACAGGCTAGAATTGGTGCGAGTGGAATGCGATGTTTTATCGCACTCTACTCGCACCGATTTTCTTAGGCAAGAGAGAGATATTTTCTGACAAGCAATGAATTTATCTCACTTCTGGGTATGCTCAGAAGTAAAAACTGAATCCGGTACATGCTTCCAGCGTTTGATGCATGCCACCGGATTCGGCGTGCATAGACTTTCATTATGCACCATGTCACACAGCGCCGCATGCGGCGCTATGCAGTTTTTTGCCGCTGGCAAAAAAGGTTCTCTGCGTCCTGTGCGCCCGCCAGAGGGACGATTTTTGCAGCAACCGGCAAAAACCGGATCAAACGCGAGTACATGCGGCACAATCCGGCGCTAATAAAAGTCTATGAGGAAAAACCGCACCCGGCGGAAAAGCGTCGGATTGTGCCGCACAGCAAAAACCTGATGTGTGAAAGCAGTCTAACACATCCGTGTTCATGTGGAGTGCCTCCTTCCAGAGTTCTGATCTCTTAAATGGTGAATTTAACCCTTTAGCATTAATGGACATGAATCTAATCACCATCGAGAAAATTTACAGAGTTGCCATGGGCTGCATTGAGTACCTTATCCCAACCTTTGGGAAGGTAAGCCAAATAGAGATTAATTGCAGGAAAATATCTTCGCTTACATACTCCAGTATGAGTAACTAGACCACTTGTGTACACGTCCATCCTCCGATAATATTGCTGCTTGTTACATAGATCATGTTGCATCAGATTTTTTTTTTTTTTCAGATTGAGAAACTAACAAAGAAACAAGTAAACCTAGCTCAATTGATTGAGCTACAATACAGGGCACTAACTGGGGCTGGCTGAGCCCTTCACCCAAATTTAAACATGGTGCTGAGAAAAAAACCTACAAAAGCACCCAGTGATCCCAAACGAGAAAGCTCAAAGGCCTCCGACACACATCCGTGCCGCCGGTACGTGTTTGGTACGTTTTTGCACATACTGGCGGCATGGAGACACGTAGACCAATGCTACCCTATGGTAGTGTGACGCCCTGGACTAGCCAGGTAGTCACAGACATAACATACACACCCCCACCCTAGGCAGTTACAACAGTCAGACAAAAACCCTTGTTACCTCCCTCCAGGGTCTGATGTCCACACCAGGTGGGGCGGAGCCAGGCGGTTGGCCCCACCCACCGAGGAGTTCACAAGCCTGGAGGCGGGAAAAGCAGTAGATCAGTTTAGGAGGTGAAAGTGAGAGGTCACAAACTGCGTGTGTCTGGGTAGGAGCCCAGGCACTGACAGCAAGGTTGGCAGACGGTGGTGGCCGTCTGCAGGAGTTAGCGGAACTCTGTGGAACCGTAGGACTGGGGTTGGACGGTGGCCCACCGGTGCCGAACCGGAGAGCAGAGTGAAGCTAAGCACACAGGCAGGGCCATCGGACCCAGACCAGGCTTGGAGCCACCGACAATAGTCAAATCCGAGTGTGACAGGAACCCCAGGGGTTTCCGAACAACCAAGTCCCGACAGAAGGCAACAGTCCACACCGTGAGGATATACAGCCACCGCCACAGGCTAGAGATCCAAGGGCCAGCGCCTGCGGGCAAAAGGGCTCCTACGGTACCTATACGCCGGGGAGCAGACTACCGTTGGGAAACCATCGGAGTCAACACAGTTTAGACAGGTGCAGGGAAAGACAGCCACCATCAGCCGTCCGGGGAGAGTACAACAACACTGCAGCCGGCTGTGGGACCCGTCCATCCGGCCGTTTGGTTTACCAGAGACTCTGTCATTGATTGTCTAAGTGAGTACACCAGTGCCGTCCGGCACCGCGCTGTCCCTGCAACCCTGCACCCCGGCCATCCAGCCTCCCCATTACATCACCGGGCCCCGGGAGCACCGACCCCCTACCCACGGAGGGGACAACATCCTAGCTGCTCCCTACCAACTCTCCCGGGATCCCCGTCATCAGCAGCGGTGGTGCCATCATCACCACATCCCGTGGGTGGCGTCACGAACTCTCTCCCCAAACAAACCATCCCTTTTCACTCACGGGTGAGGAGAGCTGCTCGAGTCCCCGAGTCTGGCCCATCGCTCGAGCCACCGAGTAGCAGCAGCAGAAGCCCCGGACCCGAGCGTGGCGAGCGCGTCCCCTCCGCCCGCGACAGTAGCAGGCACACACACGTAAAAACACATGGAACGTGCGTTTGTGCGTGTGTACCTATTCCCACACGGTCGACATGTCCGTTTTTCGCCGGCATCACGCAGGCACAGACCTACTAAAGTCAATGGGTCCGTGCCTGCACTAACGGCACATGTAGCATATCTGTGTGCTACACGTACTGTCCGTGTGCGTTTTTTAGTTAGCGATGTCGGTCAATCTATTTTTAATTTGTCAGTCAATTTACCTTATTTTCTGTGGTTGTCAGTCAATATCCCTTTGTCGGTCAGTCTGTATCTCCCCCTGTCCATTACTTACCGATCCCCGATCACCAGCACGGCGATGAACAGTTGTGCAAAAGATACGCGGCTTCAATTATTTTGAAAATGCCGACCGCTCATTATTCAATCTACTATTCCCTGCTTCCCCCACCCATCGGCGCCTATGATTGGTTGCAGTGAGACAGCTGTCACTCAGCGTGGGGGCGTGTCTGAATGTAACCAATCACTGCATCCGGTGGGAGTGTCTATATTGTGCAGTAAAATAAATAACCCCCCCATTTTTGATACCAGCCATGGTAAAGTGACACGGCTGAAGGCTGGTATTCTCAGGATGGGGAGCCCCACATTATGGGGAGCCCACCACCCTGACAATATCAGCCAGCAGCCGCCCGGAAAAGCCGCATCCATTAGATGCGACATTTCCGGGACTCTACCCGACTCTTCCCGAATTGCCCTGGTGTGGTGGCAATTGGGGTAATAAGGAGTTAATGGCAGCAGCCCATAGCTTCCACTAAGTCCTAGGTTAATTATGGCAGCCGTCTCCCCAAGATAACTGCCATGTTTAACCTGTTATTAAAATTAAATAAACACACATTCAAAAAACCTTTATTTAGAATAATTTAAAACAAACAAACACCCTCGATCACCAAATTAATAAAACTAAAAAACGCATCCAGGTCCGCCGTAATCCATGGATGTCCCACGACGCTCTCAGCTCTGCTACATGAAGGTGACAGGAGCGGCCACACACAATGACCGCTCTCCATAACCTCCAAGCAGCAACTTAAGTGAGCCGCGCGATCACCAATGACGTCACTCAGGTTACTCGCGGCCACCACTGGATCCTCCCCTTGTGACTGCGAGTCACCCAAGTGTCTGAAGTGAGCTGCGCGATCAGCGAAGAAGTCACAGGTGAGTTGTGGTGTCAGGTGGGTGACGCCGCAGATAACCTACGTGACGGCAGCGCAAATGTCGCCGCTAACTTCAGTTACTCAGGGGATTAGCAGACACCGGTGATTCCATCACGGGTGAGGTGACCGCTAATCAGGACGCCACACACAGACAAAGCCGTGGTATGACAATTCTCATCGCTTGTCTCTGTCTGTGTCGGCTGTCAGCGGTTATGTAGCATCGACATTTTACAACACACACAGATCAACACATACGGATACCACACGGACATGACACGTACGCATACACGGACATTCCACACGTACACACGGCAAGTATACGTCATCACACAGATGTCATGTACCGGAGAAACGCCCATAAAAAAAATGGAACACGGACCCGAAAAACGGAACGGGAGACACGTATGTTTTTTTCTGCGGAAGTGTGTTTCAGGCCAAAAGGAAAATCAGAAAAATCAATGAGTGAAAAAAGAAAATTAAAGTTCAAGGGAGTTCTGAGGGGCAAGATGAAGAGGTCCATATTCAGACCCAGGTGCCTGGAGGTATCGGGATCCGTGCCAGGGTCGGCTCCTATCTTCAAAAGTCCCAAAAGGAGGGTTTGAAGAAAAAATAAAGACTGATTTAGATAGGGCATGAAGGGGCAGATGACATGGTTAACCAAAGACAGTCACTGCATCTTATCTGGAATCTTGAGCAGTCTCTTTACTTAATGAGTCACACAATATCCTTATTGTGACTAGTTAGCATCAGACTTATGCTGGGTTCACACTAAACGACAGCGACAACGACGTCGCTGTTACGTCACCATTTTCTGTGACGTAACAGCGACCTTGTAAGTCGCTGTTATGATCGCTGCTTAGCTGTCAAACACAGCAGAAGCAGCGATCATAAGGTCGCTGTGCTACATGTTCAGAGAGCAGGGAGCCGCGCTTAGCGCTGGCTCCTTGCTCTCCTGCAGCACACATCGGGTTAATTAACCCGATGTGTGCTGCTGCTACATGTCACAGTTCAGAGAGCAGGGAGCCGCGCGCACTGCTTAGCGCTGGCTCCTTGCTCTCCTTGCTACAGTATACATCGGGTTAATTACCCGATGCATACTGCAGCCACATGTCACAGTGCAGGAGCCGGCACTGGCAGCAAGAGCGGAGGCTGGTAACCAGCGTAAACATCGGGTAACCAGGGAAAGGTCTTCCCTTGGTTACCCGATGTTTACGCTGGTTACAGCTTACCGCAGCTGCCAGTGCCGGCTCCTGATCGCTTCATTTCGTCGCTCTCTCGCTGTCACACACAGCGATGTGTGTGTCACAGCGGGAGAGTGACGACCAAAAAATGAAGCTGGACATTCAGCAACGACCGGCGACCTCACAGCAGGGGCCAGGTCGTTGCTGGATGTCACACACAGCGACAGCGACGGGACGTCGCTGCAACGTCACAGAAAATGGTGACGTAGCAGCGACGTCGTTGTCGTTGTCGCTGTGTGTGACACCAGCTTAAGGGTACCTTCACACTTAGCGATGCAGCAGCGATCCGACCAGCGATCTGACCTGGTCAGGATCGCTGCTGCATCGCTACATGGTCGCTGGTGAGCTGTCAAACAGGCAGATCTCACCAGCGACCAGTGAACAGCCCCCAGCCAGCAGCGACGTGCAAGCGACGCTGCGCTTGCACGGAGCCGCCGTCTGGAAGCTGCGGAGACTGGTAACTAAGGTAAACATCGGGTATGGTTACCCGATGTTTACATTAGTTACCAGTGTGAGCAGGGAGCAGGGAGCCGCGCACACTGAGCGCTGGCTCCTTGCTCTCCTAGCTACAGTACACATCGGGTTAATTAACCCGATGTGTAATGCAGCTACATGTGCAGAGAGCAGGGAGCCGCGCACACTGCTTAGCGCTGGCTCCTTGCTCTCCTAGCTGCTGTACACATCGGGTTAATTAACCCGATGTGTACAGCAGCTACATGTGCAGAGAGCCGGAGCCGGCAGCACAGGCAGAGTGAGAGCTGCAGAGGCTGGTAACTAAGGTAAATATCGGGTAACCACCTTGGTTACCCGATGTTTATCTTGGATACAGCTTACCTCAGCTGTCAGACGCCGGCTCCTGCTCCCTGCTCGCTTCATTTGTCGCTCTCTTGCTGTCACACACAGCGATCTGTGTGTCACAGCAGGAGAGCGGCTTTGAAGAAAACGAACCAGGGCTGTGTGTAACGAGCAGCGATCTCGCAGCAGGGGCCAGATCGCTGCTCATTGTCACACACAGCGAGATCGCTAATGAGGTCACTGCTGCGTCACAAAAAGCGTGACTCAGCAGCGATCTCGGCAGCGAGCTCGCTGTGTGTGAAGCACCCCTTAGCCTTTAGGGTACCTTCACACTTAGCGATGCAGCAGCGATCCGACCAGCGATCTGACCTGGTCAGGATCGCTGCTGCATCGCTACATGGTCGCTGGTGAGCTGTCAAACAGGCAGATCTCACCAGCGACCAGCCCCCAGCCAGCAGCGACGTGCAAGCGACGCTGCGCTTGCACGGAGCTGCCGTCTGGAAGCTGCGGAGACTGGTAACTAAGGTAAACATCGGGTATGGTTACCCGATGTTTACATTAGTTACCAGCGCACAGCTGTGTGTGCAGGGAGCAGGGAGCCGCGCACACTGAGCGCTGGCTCCTTGCTCTCCTACCATAGCTACAGTACACATCGGGTTAATTAACCCGATGTGTAATGCAGCTACATGTGCAGAGAGCAGGGAGCCGCGCACACTGCTTAGCGCTGGCTCCTTGCTCTCCTAGCTGCTGTACACATCGGGTTAATTAACCCGATGTGTACAGCAGCTACATGTGCAGAGAGCCGGAGCCGGCAGCACAGGCAGCGTGAGAGCTGCAGATGCTGGTAACTAAGGTAAATATCGGGTAACCACCTTGGTTACCCGATGTTTATCTTGGATACAGCTTACCTCAGCTGTCAGACGCCGGCTCCTGCTCCCTGCTCGCTTCATTTGTCGCTCTCTTGCTGTCACACACAGCGATCTGTGTGTCACAGCAGGAGAGCGGCTTTGAAGAAAACGAACCAGGGCTGTGTGTAACGAGCAGCGATCTCGCAGCAGGGGCCAGATCGCTGCTCAGTGTCACACACAGCGAGATCGCTAATGAGGTCACTGCTGCGTCACAAAAACCGTGACTCAGCAGCGATCTCGGCAGCGAGCTCGCTGTGTGTGAAGCACCCCTTAGACCATTCTTCTGGAATATGGCGTGGTGGTGAGGATCCATCTTGATGTTCCTTGGAGGGGGTAAGTAGGTTCCATTCCTTGCATAATTGAAGAGCTTGTTCCGGGTTGCATGCCACGTGCTTGCCCTGCTTTTTTTAATTTCACTGGAAAGCCCCATTTGTATGGAATGTTGTTCTCTGAGAATTTTTGTACTGTTTATGAAGGCTCTTCTGCGGGCTAGAGTGACTGCTAATAGGTCAGTAAATATAGCAATGCCTTGGAATCGCTCTGGCAGTGAGGGTGGATTGCGGGCTGCTTCCATTAATTTCTCTTTTTTATGAAAAAAGTGAATTCTCATTATGACATCTCTGGGGGTCGAGGAAGGCAATTTTTTTTTTTTTTTGTGTAGCGTCTGGTAGCAGGCATGAGAAGTAATCTGTGAGGAGTTCTTCAAGCTAGTCTGTTTTAACAGATTCTGTGATGCTACTCAGTCTGACATTATTTCGGCGCGATCAATCTTTCATATCAACTATTTTAAGCTTCATGGCATCCAATTCTTCATCCATAGATACCACAGAGTCCACCACCTCACTGTGTGCAGTTGTTAGTTCTGCCATCTTGTCCTCTAGATGGGATGTGTAGTCCCCTATTGCTGCGATATCTCTTTGCATAGACTTGAGTACACTTTGCATGTCCCTTGTAAAGGAAGCCATTAGCTCTGCCATGAGTTTCCTCATAGTATATTCTGTCAGTGGCTCTGAGGAATGTTCACCAGGATCCTGGTTGTCTCTCCCTGTGCTACAGCCTGAGGCCTGTGAGCCTTCTGTGGGGGGGGGGGGGGGGGGGGTTGGATTTAAAAATTCAAGGCCGACTTCGCCTCCCCCGGCTGCTCCCCATTGTTCTGGTCTGATTCATCCTTATCTTGCACTGACAATCGGCAGTGCCCCCCACAGTGGTCTTTGATTGTGACTCATTCTGCCTGTAGCTTCTGACTCACTCAGCCTGCGGGGAAGGGGGTGGGGGGGGGGGTAGTATTCTTAGATGCTGTCAGGCCATGCTGTGATCTTCCAGCACCATCTTGGAATCCATCTGCCTTTGGATAGAATTGGGTAAGCTTTAGGGGCTTTTCCTCCCTCTGCCACGGCCGCGCCGTACCTCCTTCATACCCCTGCTTTCCTGGGGTCTTTAGCCTCCAAATAGGACTCGAGCTAGCTCAAATGAATGCTTTGTGCCGCTGTATGGAGCCGGTAAGCACAGGAGCAGAGTTACTGTGCTTCTGTCTCCATGTGCTGCTGGCCACGCCCCCATAAAAGATAATTTTGGCAAAAAAGTCATGCTTTATTTTAAATATTTTCTTTTACATTTAATCCCCTTCTAATATTGTTTTACAATTAGCAGCATCATACAGTCATCTTATCCAACATCTTTTAGTAATGTCCCCCATCCTGTGGTAATGTCGCATCCTGTAGTAATGTCCCGTTTGTGTCCTGTATAATATGCACATCCTTCTGTCCTGTAGTTATATCCCCCATACTGGTAGCAGTGTCCCCCATCCTTGTCCCCTGTAGTAATGTCCCCATCTTGTCCCCTGTAGTAAAGTCTCCCATCCTTGTGCCCTATAGTAATGTGCCCCTCCCCTCCCTTGTACCTTGAGTAATTTGCCCATCTTTGTGCCCTGTAGTAATGTGCCCATCCTTGTACCCTGTAGTAATGTCTCCCATCCTTGTGCCCTGTAGTTTTGTGCCCATCCTTGTAGTATTGTCCATACTTGTGCCCTGTAGTATTGTGCTCATCCCTGTGCCCTGTAGTATTCTGCCCATCCTTGTAGTATTGTGCCCATCCTTGTAGTATTGTCTATCCTTGTGCCTTGTAGTACTATGCCCATCCTTGTAGTATTGTGTCCATCCTCATGCCCATCCTTGTAGTATTGTGCCCATCCTTGTAGTATTGTGCCCATCCTTGTGCCCTCATCCTTGTCCCCTATTATACCGCTCTTCACAAACGCCAAAAAAAAAAACCAAACTTCTCACCTTTCCTCCCTTTTCCCTCAGGGCTGCGTGCGAATTAGTGTTTGCAGCGTTTTGGAGGCAGTATGTTTCAGCTGCATCCAGAGCACTGGGTTGTACAGTACAAGCAGAGGGGATTTCTAGAAATTCCATCCACTGTGCGTGTGCGGCCCTCAGCAAACATTGACCTGCGGTGCGGCTTTTAGAGTCGCAAGTGTCATCTGTACTGAGAATATAGCGAGGAGACCGCAGCGGCCCGAACTCAGATCGTGGGCACTAGCATCTGCGGTCTCCTGTATTCTCCTGCGGAGGAGACTCACAGCCCTGCAGTCAGGACCCGCCGCATCCAGGACACAGCGTGTCCTGATCGTGGGCACATACCTGCTTTTTGCAGCCCGCAGATCCGTGACGATCGCAGGTCTATGCTGGGCGCCGGCAGGCACGATTTTATAGTACTGTTGAATCATTTGCGGTGCCGCGCAGAGGAGCTCTTAGCACTATACCAATGGCTTCCGCCAGCCAATCAGATGCAAGGAGGTGACCTCATACAGCGACATCACTGTTTGCATCTGATTGGCTGCATCATCCATCGGTGTAGTGCAGACAGCTCCTCTGCGCCTGCCTGCCGTCTCCCGACATAGAGCTGCGATCGTCACGGGGTCTGTGGGCCGCAAAAAATCAGCCTCATGGGCCGCATGCGTCCTCTGGTCTAAGGTGTCCACACATCTATGTAAATCCTTGAGGTTTCTAGTTTCCAAAATGGGTTTACTTGTGGGGGTTTCCACTGTTTATTCAAATGAGGAGATCTCCAAATGTGACAGGTGTCCGCTAATGATTCCTGTCAATTTTGCATTCAAAACGTGCAATGGCGCTCCTTCCCTTCCAAGCTCTACCGAGAGCCAAAACAGTAGTTTTCCATCTCATATTGAGTATCGTGTGAAATTGCACAACAAACTGTACAATGCATTTTCTCCTGTTACCCATGTGAAAATGCAAAATTTGGTACTAAAATAACATTTTTGTGGGAAAAAGTTACATTTTATTTTTTCCTTCCATATTGCTTTAGTTCCTGTGAAGCACGTAAAAGGTTAATAAACTTCTTGAATATGGTTTTGAGCAGTTTGAGAGCTGCACTTTTTAGAATGGTGATGTTTTTAAAGTAGACATGTGGTAAATGGTATAAAGGGTAAAGGTATAAAATTTCAAAATTTGAAAATTGCTAAATTTCTTATTTTCGCTAAATTTCCAACATTTTCACAAAAACACGAAAATGTCACCCTAAAATTACCATTTACATGAAGCACAATACGTCACAAAAAAAAGAATCACTGAGATCCGCTGAAGTGTTGCAGTTATTAACTCATAAAGTGACGCTGGTCAGAATTAAAAAAAAAAATAAATTGGCCTTGTCATGAAGAGGAAAACAGACTAGGTGGTGAAGGGGTTACAATAGCCAATTTCTGTGAGACCTGCAGTATCAAATTGGATTCCTGATGGAGACTGTAATCTGTTGTCGACCAGTAATCTGAGACTGAATTTTCAGGGTGTGAGGTTCCCAGGGGATCACTATCTGTCGGCATTCCTCATCTGTCCTGGGGCATCTTTGTGGGGGTTCATTCTCACTAGAGGAGGTAGCGGAGGAGCTGGAAATAGAGGAATGTTGTATCCTCATCCTCAGATTGTCAGACGCATGCGTTTGCCTCAGCTGAATACGCTATTGGGGATGAATGGCACGTTATTCTTTTACATGGGTTTTTGTGTGTTTGTAGCGTTTTCACATGTGTTGTGTAACCAAATTTTATTCAGATGTGTTTTGTTGTATAGTAGAGAATAGAAGAAAAAAGAATGAGAAAAAAATTAAAAGAAAAGAATAGAAATGAAAAATAAATGAGAACATCAAATTATAAAATGCTGTAATAGAATGTGAATAAATATTGTTATTGACCTCCTGCAACTGACCTGCTCGAAGTGTAAATCTATAGAGCATTAGAAAAAAATCTGTAATAGAATAATTCCTACAGAGATTTGATAGTAAATTGCTAAACTAAGCTAAAATGTAAAAAAATGACTGAACGCCTGCTACTGACACTGTGTAATAGGAAAAACGTGTTATAATTGCGCTAAAAATGTCCACTAAATTTGTAAAGCTACACTAATTATAGTGAAGAAGGCGGACTTCAGTAAAGACAGTTACTGAGCGCCCGCAACTGGCACAAAGGGGAGGTTCACACCACTGTTTTCTTCACATCCGAGAAAACCGGTCCAATGCGATTGAAAAGGGTGGCATCAGTTTTTCCTCCCCAAACTTGTCCATTCTGTCAGTCATCAAAAATCGGTCAGATGTCATCGAAATACGGTTCTGAATTTTGTCACGGACTTGCATTGCTGATTTTGACCCGACACCGATTTTTTCCGAAAATATCAAAGGTGGTAATAATATTTATTCACTTATACAAAGCCATTAATTCCACAGAGCTTTACATGGATCAGTAACACTGTCCCCATTGAGCCCAATCTAAATTACCTGTCAGTATGTCTATGGAGTGTGGGAGAAAACTCACAAACTCGGGGAGAACATACAAACTTCTTGCAAATATTTTCCTTGATGTGATTTAAATTCAGGACCCAAGCGCTGTAAGATCGCAGTGCTAACCACTGAGCCACTGTGCCGCTCTTTATACCAGTGCTATCCGTGAGAAAGTTCTGTGAAAGTTTTTTATTGTAGTTCATGTTTTACATGCCTGTACTAATGTGTTTTTTTTTTCTATTTACAGTGACGCCTGGTTTGCAAACCATCATCGCGTTACCCGCAAAGAGGTTTGATTGATTACATATGTGACTTTATATTTTATTTATAAAGAATATTTTATACCACAGGGACGTGCTAACATGCTATTCAATGCCCAGTCTCAGCATCATCACCAGCAGTGACACGCGTACCTGTCCGTTGCTACAACCTCAGAAACCCGGCAGTGCGCATGATCAGATGTCTCCGTCACTTCGTCGGTCATGCATACTTGACCTCTCTGAAGCCAGAACGCGTACACTGGCTTCATAGTGCACATGACCGGAAGTTCGGTGACTTGATCATGCGCAGTGCCTGGCATTTGAGGCTGCAGCAACCGATACATGTACGTGTGTCACCACTGGTGATGACCGTGGCAGTGGGCATTGAATAGCATGTTAGCACGCTCCTGTGGGCATGCTACCATGCTAAAAGGGCGGAATGAGCGCAGGAACTAACACCCTTGCGCACTAGTGCCTGCGCTCATTAGCATATCATAGAGGATCTTTAGAAATACTTTTTCTAAAGATCCCTTTACTGTATATATCCTAGAATAAGCTGGGACTGCTAGGCAGGGATTAGCAATATGCACCCAGAACTGCTCGTGGTTCTGGGTGCATATTGCTAGGTAGGGATTATCAATATGTACCCAGAAATGCTCATGGGTCTGGATGCATATTGCACCTAATAGGTTTCCTTTAAAAAGAATTGGTCCTAGCACAGATCCCTGTGGTCCTCACTGCTAACTATAGCCCATTTAGAGAATGTACCATTTACTCTTTGTTTCCTAACTTTTAGCCAATTCCTTAAATCATTGCCCATCTGCTTATAGTTTTCCTAGTTTTTGCTTCTGGAGCTTCATTACAAGAATATCATGTGGCACAGCATCAAATGCCTTTGTAAAGTCCAAGTAAAGGGGGTGTTACACGCAGCGATATCGCTGGTGAAAGCACCCGCCCCTGTTATTTGTGAGTCACGGGCAAATTGCTGCCCGTGGCGCACAATATCGTTAGGAGCCGTCACACGGATTTACCTGCCTAGCGACATCGCTGTTGCCGGCGAACCGCCTCCTTTCTAAGGGAGCGGTTCGTGCGGCATCACTAGGCGGCCACCCAATAGAAGTGGAGGGGCGGAGATGAGCGGGACGTAACATCCCGCCCACCACCTTCCTTCCGCATTGCGGGCGGCCGCAGGTAAGCTGCAGTTCATCGTTCCCGAGGTGTCACACGTAGCGATGTGTGCTGCCTCAGGAACGACGAACAACCTGCGTGCTCAACAATCAGCGATGTTTTTTTTTAAAAGGAACGATGTGTCAACGATGGACGATAAGGTGAGTATTTTCCATCGTTAACGGTCGTTCCTTGCTGTCACACGCAACAACGTCACTAACGATGCCTGATGTGCGTCACGGAATCCATAACCCCTGCGATATATCGATAGATAAGCCGCTGCGTGTGACGGGGCCTTAAATCGTATCAGCTGCATTACCAATATCCAGAATTACACTTGCCTCCTCATAGAAAACCAACATGTTGGTTAGATACGACTTATCGTTCATGAATCCATGCTGGTTATCATGAAGAAACAGCAATTCAGGAATTGGGTTTTTTTTGTTTTGTTTTTTTTAAATGTTGTTCACCGTGTGGTAATATTAAGACAGTTTTATTCTTCAGGTCCATACGATTACATCCATATCACATTTATGTCGTTTTTTTGTGTATTGTCGCTTTTATAAACCTAAACGTAATAGGATATGTTTGAATCCAAAACAAAATCCAGAAATGACATAGAAAAATCCCAATAAAGCAGATACACTTTAAAACCAATTTTTACTAGATATGAATTAAAATAGACAATAACAAGATTGTGATAAACCAAGTGATTAAAACACTTTCCTTATGATGACCCTAAGAAGCTGATATACCTGCCTAACAAAGGAGGATTTAAACCCTAAGGCCCTCTTCACACGTCAGTGATTCTGGTACGTTTGTGCTTTTTTTTTTTATACGTACCAGAATCACTGACATACGCAGAGCCATTATAATCAATGGGTCTGCTCACACATCAGTAATTTTTCACTGAACATGTCTCGGTGAAGCGAATACGCGTGTCCGTTATTCTGCACGGAGACAAGTCCATTTTTTTCTGGCATCACTGATGACCCACGGACCACACTATGGTGTGATCCGTGTGTAATCCGTGAAACACGTACCAGAAAAACACTGACATATAAAATAATAAACATTTTCAACTAACCTTTCCAGCGATTCGCTGTGCAGCCTCCGCTTTCTGCAGCTCCTTCCCAGTTTATGAATATTCATGAAAGCAGGAACAGCTGACCCGGAAGTAGCTGCAGAGAGCGGTGGGCGGACACTGCAGAGCCAAGGAGTTCAGCACCATGGACAGCAGGAGCGAAGGCAGGTGAGTAATGTCCATTTGCAATCACGGATCACGGATTGCACATGGACAACCCACGTGTGCCGTGAATCACGGAACACGGAGGTACATGTGCGTGTTTTACAAGTCAGTGAAGAACGGCGGCTGCCCCTCGCTCACCCTAAACAAATTCTACCACTTCTTAAATAGTAAAATAGGGCAGGTAGAAATAATGTAGATAGTTATAAGTTACTTAGCTTGGTCAGTGGAGGTAACTTGCATTACATCAATAACATTTATCTATATATATATCTCGGCCTCCTGATGAACCCATGAAGGAGGAAATGCATTGGAGCGTCACACCAGTTTACCTGCACTGACCAAGCTAAGTAACTTAAAACTACCAAACTTATTTCTACCTGCGCTATTTACTATTTAAGAAGTGGTAGAATGGAGGCGTGTCCTGGACATGGCAGCGTGAGGACATGCTTCACTGGAGCTCCCGCACCCGACAGCCTAAGGGCAGTTTCACATCACCGTTTTCCTGCCGCATTGCCAGATCCGGCCTAAGTGTAGTACAGTTCAATACAGTTCACAGACAGTGCGGCAAGCCCCGGTCACATGCTGTCACAAGCTCCGGTCACATAACCGCATGTGCCCGGAGCTTGCCAGTGAACTGTATTGAACTGTACTACACTTATGCCGGATCTGGCAGTGCGGCAGCAAAACGCTGATGTGAAACCAGCGTAATACCCCTCTCCCGCCGAGCCCTCCGGACCGGATATGTCCCCCAAGAAGAAGCTGATATAAACGCTTACCCCGGCGCCAGCAGCGTTGAGTCTAAAGTCCCCCAGGAGCTTGACGCGCTTCCTCGCGGTTCTGGCCTCGGGATACTGTTAGGGCCAGGTGGAAGGGCAGACCCAGGAGGTGGATCCACTGGGCCGAACTCCTAGATGATGGTAAGGGGTCCGGTAGCTGGAGCACTACAGGTAGCAGGGCAGTCCGTGCACAAGAGTATAATAGAGAAGTCCCTGGGACCACGGAGTCACTGATGGTAGTCCGGGTGACGGAGCTCAGGTTCGGAAGCCGAGATGATGTCAGGCGGAGTCCGGAACCGTTGGAGCGAGATGACGGGTCACCACAGGGGTCAGAGATGGTACGGACTGTCAGGATGGCAGATAGGCAGCGTTCGGAGTGCGGGATGCGGCAGGACCGGATGGCGAGGCAGGATCAGCTCTAGAAGAGAGATACGTGAGTATGGCACAGAGACACAAGGAGACCTGACTCCTAGCTTGGGAAACACGAAGATCAGGCCCCGCCCCCTTGGACATTGCACCCCTTTATACCCCGTACCTGTGTGCTACATTTCCTGTCAGTGGACACTGGCCCTTTAAGAAAGGGTCAGTGACCGCGCGCGCGCCCTAATGCGCATGCGCGCGGCCCGGGTGCCAGAAGCCAGGGCAGGAAGCTGAGAGGAGGACGCAGCAGAGCCGGGCTGGGGCTGGGAAGCCGACGGGCGCCGGGAGCGGGGACCAGGAGGCCTGGGAAGCGCGGGCGATGGAGGCTGGAGAGCGGGGAGCGTGGCAGGTGAGCCGGGAAGCGGAGCAGAGGACCCGGGGAGCGTGACAGTACCCCCCCCCCACGCCCCCCTCCCCGCAACCGGGACAGGAAGGCACGGATCAAAGGAGTACCCACATTCTCCCGGGGTTCCCAGGACCTATCCTCAGGACCATAGCCAGCCCAGTCCACCAGGAAGAACTGTCGGCCCCGTACAGTTTTCATGGCCACGATATCCCTTACCGCATAGATGTCGTCATCGGCAATAGGAGGAGGAGCCGAACTGGCAGCAGCGGAGAAGGGACCAAGGACAACCGGCTTGAGCAGGGAGACGTGGAAGGAGTTGGGTATCCTCATCGTGGCCGGGAGCTGTAGCTTGTAGGAGACCTCATTGATCTTGCGGAGGACTTTAAACGGCCCGATGTAGCGAGGACCCAGCTTGTAGGATGGTATCTTCAATCGGACGTACTTGGAAGCAAGCCAGACTAGATCTCCAGGAGAGAAACACGGAGGATCCAGACGTCTCTTGTCTGCATGTCTCTTCATCCGCAGGGAAGCACGCCCAAGGGACGCCTTGACAGAGTCCCAAATGGTTGCAAAGTCACGGGCTACAGCATCAGCAGCAGGGACATCCGAAGAAGGAGATACAGGCAATGGGACGGAGGGCTGAAGTCCGTAAACGACATGAAAGGGAGAGCTGGAGGAGGACTCACTGACGTGGTGGTTATGGGAGAATTCAGCCCAAGGAAGAAGCGTGGACCAGTCGTCGTGATGGGCGTTGACGTAGTGTCGTAAGAAGGAGGTCAAGATTTGGTTGACCCTTTCCACTTGGCCATTAGACTGAGGATGGTAGGCAGAAGAAAAGTCCAGAGTCACTCCCAGATGTTTGCAGAGAGCCCTCCAGAAGCGGGAGGTGAACTGAGTTCCTCTGTCGGACACGATGTGTGATGGAAAGCCATGCAAGCGGAAGATGTGATGTATATAGGCATCCGCGAGTTCCTGAGCAGAGGGCAGTCCAGCCATAGGGACGAAATGAGCCATTTTAGAGAACCGGTCCACCACGACCCATATGACTGTGTGTCCGGAGGACAATGGCAAGTCCGTAATAAAGTCCATTGCAATGTGTTGCCAGGGAACTGAGGGTATAGGCAGAGGCAGAAGACGGCCATATGGCAGGTGTTTGGGCGTCTTGTTCCTGGCACAAGAGGAGCAGGCAGAGACAAAAGCAGCGACGTCCGTGCGAAGGGATGGCCACCAGTAATGACGTACAATCGCACTCCATGTTTTCTTTTGACCAGCATGACCGGCTGTTTTCGAGGCATGGCCCCAGTGTAACACTTTTTGCCTGTCAGTCTCAGAGACATAGGTTTTCCCGGGCGGTATCTGGGCCAGGGTGACAGGAGCCACTGGAATGATTTTACTAGGACAGATGATGGGCTGTGATGTCTCCTCCTCCTGCTCCATGGGCATGAAAGACCTGGACAAGGCATCAGCGCGTACATTCTTGTCCGCGGGTCGGAAATGGAGCTGGAAATCGAACCTGGCAAAGAACAAGGACCACCTGGCTTGCCGTGGGTTCAGTCGCTGAGCGGACCGCAGGTATTCCAGGTTCTTGTGGTCCGTGTAAATGATTACGGGGTACACTGCTCCTTCCAGAAGGTAGCGCCATTCCTCCAGAGCCAGTTTTACTGCCAATAGCTCTCGGTCACCGATGGTGTAGTTGCGTTCAGGCGCTGAGAAGCTCTTGGAGAAGAAACCGCAAGTCACCATCTTCCCGGAGGAGGACTTCTGCATGAGCACTGCTCCGGCTCCCGAGGAGGAGGCATCCACCTCCAAGGTGAACTGGCGGTTTAACTCCGGACGGTGGAGCACAGGAGAGGAGGCAAATGCCCGCTTCAGGGAGCCAAACGCGGCGTCGGCCGCAGGTGACCAGTCCTTTGGATTAGCCTCCTTCTTGGTCAAGGCGGAGAGAGGAGCGGTCAGAGCAGAGAAGTGAGGGATGAACTGGCGGTAGTAGTTGGCGAATCCCAGAAAGCGTTGGATTGCCTTCAGTCCAGAAGGAGGAGGCCAGTTGAGAATGGAGGAGACCTTCTTTGGATCCATCTGCAGTCCGGTATCGGAGATGATGTAACCCAGGAAGGGGAGAGAAGACTGCTCAAAGACACACTTCTCATACTTAGCGTACAGACGATTCTCTCTCAGTCTTTGTAGAACTAGCTGCACGTTCTCTCTGTGGGTCTGGAGATCCGGAGAGAAGACAAGGATATCATCCAGATACACCACCACACAGACGTAGAGAAGGTCCCGGAAAACGTCGTTCACCAATTCCTGAAAGACTGCTGGTGCGTTACACAGGCCGAAGGGCATTATGCAGTATTCATAGTGCCCATCGCGAGTATTGAACGCGGTCTTCCATTCGTCCCCAGAGCGGATGCGGACCAGGTTGTAGGCACCTCGAAGGTCCAATTTGGTGAACACACGAGCTCCTCTAAGCCGGTCAAACAATTCGGGGATGAGCGGCAGAGGGTACTTGTTTTTTACGGTGATTTGGTTCAATCCCCGGTAGTCTATACATGGGCGTAGGTCGCCCTCTTTCTTCTTAATGAAGAAGAAGCCTGCTCCAGCAGGAGAGGAGGATCTCCGAATGAATCCCCTTGCCAGGCTCTCTGTGATGTAAGTAGACATGGCCCTTGTTTTGGCTGGAGATAATGGATATATCCGTCCTCGAGGTGGTGTTGTTCCCGGGAGCAGGTCGATGGCACAATCGTACGGACGATGTGGCGGAAGTACCTCAGATTCCTTTTTATCAAAGACGTCCGCGAAGGACCAATAGGCCGAGGGCAGTCCCGGTAGGTTCTCTGGAACCGGAGGTCGTCGGATGGGTTGTATGGTCTTCAGACACTTCTCCTGGCACGAAGAGCCCTATCGGGTGATTTCACCAGTGCCCCAGGTGACTGATGGCTCGTGTGTCCGTAACCAGGGAAGTCCCAGCAGGATTTGATGGGACATGTGTGGAAGGACGTAGAGAGCGATGTTCTCGGTGTGCAGGGCACCGATACGTAGTTCCACCGGCTTGGTGATCCAGGAGATGGTGTCAGAGAGGGGTCTCCCATCCACAGAGGCAATCACGAGAGGTTTGTCGAGTGGAGTGACAGGCACCTGGTACTTGTCCACCGTGGCTTGCTGGATGAAATTGCCTGCTGCCCCAGAATCGAGGTACGCCTCGGCCGTGAACCGCGTCTCTCCCGTTGACACTTGTACAGTCCACATAACCGGGTCTGAGAGAGTCCCAGCACCTAGGGTGGCCTCTCCTACCAACCCTAGGCTTTGGAGTTTCCCGGCCTCTCTGGGCAGGAGCGTAGCAGGTGTGTGCCCTCTCCGCAGTAGAAGCAGAGGCCCTTGGCGAGCCGCTCTGCTCGACGTTGTTCAGACTGCCGCACACGGTCGACCTGCATGGGCTCATGGACGGAGACACCAGATGCCGTTGACTGGAGAATGGCGGACTTCTGCGGAGGAGAGGAATGCCGTACCGGACGTCTCTCACGGGACACCTCTTTAGATCGCTCCTGAAAGTGGATGTCCACTCGAGTCGCTAGGGTAATCAGGGCATCCAGGGTGGATGGTACGTCACGACCAGCCAGCTCATCTTTAATTCGACCCGAGAGTCCTTCCCAGAAGGCGGCAGTTAGGGCCTTGTTGTTCCAGCCAAGTTCCGAAGCCAAGGTGCGAAAACGGATTGCGTATTGACCCACCGTCAGAGTCCCCTGACGTAACCGGAGAAGAGATGAGGCAGACGCGGAGGCGCGTCCGGGCTCGTCAAAGGTGCCACGGAATGCCTGCAGAAACTCCTGGATGTTCGTGGTCACAGGATCCTCCTTCTCCCACAAGGGGTTCATCCACGCCAGTGCCTCACCCTCTAGATGGGACATGATGAAGGCGACCTTGGCTTGGTCGGAGGCAAACAAATGCGGCAGCTGCGTGAAATGGAGGGAGCATTGGTTTATGAAACCCCTGCAGGTCTTGGGATCTCCGGCGTACCGGGGTGGTGAAGCCAAACGAAGTCTGGAAGCATCCGAAGAGGCTGCCACGGGGGCTGGAGCCGTGGATTGGCTAGTGGAAGCCCGAGATGCTGAAGATGTAATTTACGCTTGTAGCGTGTTAAGGCGGGCGTCCACCGAAGTCATGAAGTTCAGCATGCGGGTCTGGGTCTCACGCTGGCGTTGGAGTTCCTCCTGCAAGGCCGCTAGTGCTTCAGCGGGATCCATGGCCTGATCTTACTGTTAGGGCCAGGTGGAAGGGCAGACCCAGGAGGTGGATCCACTGGGCCGAACTCCTAGATGATGCTAAGGGGTCCGGTAGCTGGAGCACTACAGGTAGCAGGGCAGTCCGTGCACAAGAGTATAATAGAGAAGTCCCTGGGACCACGGAGTCACTGATGGTAGTCCGGGTGACGGAGCTCAGGTTCGGAAGCCGAGATGATGTCAGGCGGAGTCCGGAACCGTTGGAGCGAGATGACGGGTCACCACAGGGGTCAGAGATGGTACGGACTGTCAGGATGGCAGATATGCAGCGGGATGCGGCAGGACCGGATGGCGAGGCAGGATCAGCTCTAGAAGAGAGATACGTGAGTATGGCACAGAGACACAAGGAGACCTGACTCCTAGCTTGGGAAACACGAAGATCAGGCCCCGCCCCCTTGGACATTGCACCCCTTTATACCCCGTACCTGTGTGCTACATTTCCTGTCAGTGGACACTGGCCCTTTAAGAAAGGGTCAGTGACCGCGCGCGCGCCCTAATGCGCATGCGCGCGGCCCGGGTGCCAGAAGCCAGGGCAGGAAGCTGAGAGGAGGACGCAGCAGAGCCGGGCTGGGGCTGGGAAGCCGACGGGCGCCGGGAGCGGGGACCAGGAGGCCTGGGAAGCGCGGGCGATGGAGGCTGGAGAGCGGGGAGCGTAGCAGGTGAGCCGGGAAGCGGAGCAGAGGACCCGGGGAGCGTGACAGATACCCGCGCACGGCTGGAGACAAGATGGCGCTGGCCAGCTCTGTGTGCTCCGGGCAGAACTTCTCGAAACAACAACGGGAGCCTGCACATGTTGTAAGTTGTTGCGGGGCCCAGGGAGTCTCTCCATGTAATAGCCCAGACTGGAGGATGTAAGAGGGACTCAGCCTCAGATACAGGCTTGGACAGTGGGTGCATGGCCTCTGTGCAGTCTGGCAGAGGGGGGAGGATGGGGCCGGGGTGATACATCTCTCAGGAGGCACGCAAGAGATGGAGGGTACAGGCAATATTCAGCTCTGGGAAGCCCTCTGCATTGGATGGGGGCAGCTTCAATGGCTCCTTAACACCCATGCAGCGCTCCTCTGACACTCAAGATCTGCAGGCCCTGAGGGAACTGATTCTGGCCTTGCCTAGCAAAAATGACTTTGAGGAGATAATGACAAGGATAGAGCAGGCCCAGCTATCAGCATTAACAGCTATAAGAGAGGAGATGGGGGTGCTGGATGATAGGGTCACTGCTACAGAGCAGGCCCAGGAATCCTTGGAGGGCAGATTGGATCGACTGGAGAGAGACTGTGAAACATCTAATAACCGCATAAGAGATCTGGCGCTGATCTTAGAGGATCAGGAGAACAGAAGCCATAGAAATAACATCCGTCTGAAAGGCATTCCAAAGGACTGGTCCCAGGAGCGTCTGTATACAAGAGTGCTAGTTATTTTTAATACATGATATGATTCAACAGGATCCATAGGGTGGCCATGCCAAATGCTCATCTTTCCTCCTGTCCAAGAGATGTTTTGTGCCACTTGCATTATTACAGGGACAAAGAGCGGATCCTACAGGGGGCCTGGTCTCATGGTCCGGTGGATATGGAGGGTGCTATGGTGTCACTGTTTCCAGACGTCTCCAGCAGAACCCTTCTCATAAGAAGGCAGCTGCACCCTTTTGTGTAGAATTAAGGAAGTCAATGCTTCATACCGTTGGGGTCACCCGTTCCACCTCATAGTCCAAAAGGGGGAGTCAATGTTCCTACTTAAAAAGCACTTAAACCTTCCAAGTCTGTTCTCTTTTTTGGGGTCCTTCGAGATGTCTCTACCTGGCTGGCTTTCGTTGGACACGTCAGGTCCCCCAACACTGAGAAAGGAGAAGAGGGATACGCTCAACGTACCTCCGGATGGCAGCAACTGTGTAACAATTATGTCGATACACTAATCTAATCGCAGTTAATATAACGAAACTGAGACAAGGGTTGGGTGAATGCTCTGTATTAAACAAACCATAAACACAGTGAAATTAGGCAGAGACTACCAGAATACAACTACAAATAGAATGTAAATGCACCCACACTATATGTAACTGTTCAGACAGCAAATAGAATAACGCGCACAGCAACTGATATGCCGAAGTCCAGAATAGATATGAGTCTGCAACAAACTAGAGCATGAATGTCCAGAATATTGTAAGCAGAGGTGAATGTCCAGGGAAATGTTTGCAGCAAACAGATGGTGAATGTCCAGTTTATGAGCACAGCAACAAAATGGTGACATGTCCAGGATATAATCAGCACAGCAGCAGGTAATAAATGTCCAGAATTAAGTGCACAAAAAACGTTTCAGTATACTACCTAGGACAGAAGTAAGCCCCGCAAAAATTCAGCGCACAGTCCGTCATGAATGAGACCTGCATAAGAACAGTGCTGAGGCAGAGCACATAATTAAGATGCAGCAGGCAGTCCATAGCAAGCCAGAATGTCTAGGAGCCAGTAGCACAAAATACTCAGGCAGGGAATGGACCCCGGACCAGGACTTATAAGCAGGGCACACAGGAAGTTCAAGGGCTAGACGAGGTAACATACTCCATCTTGGACGAGGGCAAACAAACAACAAATTTCATGAAGAATCTGGAACCTCACATTCTGACTCGTTCATGGAGAAGGTCATCATCTCCTAGAGCAGTGATAGCAAACCTATGGCACGAGTGCCAGACAGACACGCAGAGCCCTCTGTCGGCGTATTGACGTCTTCTAGCTACGCAGAAACTGAGGACCCAGAGGCGCGCAGTGGTGGAGTGGATATTTTAAGGCAAGTATGCTTTTTTTTTTTTTTTTAAACTCTGTGCGGCTGTACCGGGATGGGGAGACATGCCAGGATGGAGGAACATATCAGGATGGGGGCATATGCCAGGATGGAGGAACATATCAGGATGGGGGTGGGGACATGCCAGCATCGAGGAATATATGAGGATGTGGGGAACATGCCAGGATGGACAATGCGCTGATTACCCTTTCAGTTAGGCTGTGGAACCCCATTTTTAGACAGTCAATGGACCTTGAATACTTCGTTATTGGCTGATCCGACGGTAATGGAGGAGGTGCGGACAGGATTGAAAGAATATCTGGAAGGCAATGCAACCGGAGAGGTGTCACCGATTGTGGTCTGGGAGGTGCACAAATGTGTCACTAGGAAGCTTTTTATTAAGCATGGGGCTCGACTGAAGAGGGAGTGAGCCGAGGAGGTCACTGCTCTTCTGTCCGAAATTCGCCAGTTAGAACTTAACCATAAGGGTTCCTTAGACGTTACCGTAGGTACCCTCTTGGTTAGGAAATGAGATGCGCCCTGCTGAACGTCAAGGCTCAAAGTGCTTTGGCCCGGTGCCGATGCCATTTTTACAAGTTTGGAAACGAGCAGCAGAACCCTCGCAAGAACATTATGGACTCAGAGGCTAAAGGGGTATGTCCCTTTAGTGCGGTCTTCTGGTGGAGGGTCAGCAGTCCTGCCTAAGGAAATTGCAGTGGCATTTAGGGACTTTTACTCTTACTCTGCTCCATCGACACCCTCCGGTCGGAGAAGTCCCTAGAGGACCTCCGCAAACATATAGAGGTGTATATCCATAGGTCGGGTATGAAGCGGATCAGACCTGGGGATCACTTGGAGCTGCAGAGACCGATCTCGGAGTCAGAGCTTGTGGTTGCTATCAAGTATTCCCTGTTGGGGAAAGCCCTGGGACCAGATGTATTTCCATGAATTTATTATAAGAATATGGGTCCTCTCCTCTACTCAGCATTCTTACAGGCCTTCAACAATGTGACCCTTTCCCCCCTCGCCTCCCCTGCCCAGGGATACGATGGCTGCCAAAATCGTAGTGATTCCACAGGAGGGTAAGGATCTCACCCTTTCCTCAAGCTACCTCCCCATTTCCCTCCTTAATGCTGACTTGACGTTATTTACGAGGATAGTGGCGAGTAGCTTGTCACCCTTGCTGGGAGAGGTCATTCCCAGGAAGAAGGAAAGCTTTTTGAATATCTTTCTCTCGGCCGCTCTTTGAGTCACAAACATTCCCTCCCAGACTTTGAGGTCCCATCAGACCATCGGTGCAACGTTGGAGTGTTGCTCTCAATGTACGTTCAGAAAGTACTTGCTCCCTGTGCCCTCTCCGCTCTCACCCATTATAGGCTCCCCTGAGTTCCTCCCCAGCATTGCAGATCCAGTTTTCAGCAGTTAGATTATAGGTACCAGGTTCAGAGCTTGTCAGTTTGGGACTGGGTGCGGGTAGCCTTCTTTGGCTGATCTTCAGGACGCGGAGTCACCGGGCTCGCTCGTGCTATGGAGATCTATGCAACTCAAACACTTTATTTGCTCCCTACCCACTTTTGACCATTACGTTGGCCCCCCACTGAGTTCGAGAAGGTGTGTTTGGGAGGGGGAACAGTGCCGCATTCTCTCTCTCTGGTCTATGCCCTCTGTCAAATCTAGAGGATGCTTCTCCCTCGGAGTATCTACGAAAGTGGGAGAGGGACCTGGGTGGGGATCACACTGTCGGACGAGCAAATAGGGACAATCTTGGTCTTTGCCCACAAGGCTTCAATTAGATCAAGAAGCTAACTTTAATTTATTAGCGAGATGGTATAGGGTCCCGACCAAACTGCATCAGATTTCCCGGGGACGCATCACTCTTGCTAGACATTTTGTGAGGGAGAGCTTGATTTTGTACACATCTTTTGGTCTTGCCCCGCTTTACAGAGGTTCTGGTTGGATGTGGGGGGAGCGATTAAAGTATGTGACTGGTACGACTCAGGAGCTGGTTCCGGAACGGTTTCTGTTGCAGCTGTCGGAGTCATCAATAAACAACTATAAGGCTATGTGCGCACGTTGCATTCTGTCCCTGCAGAAATTTCTGCAGCTATTTGAACAGCACACGTGCGCTTCAAATCGCTGCAGAAAGAGTCCGTAATGAAAAGCCGATTTCATGCGCTCTGAGTGCAGCCCCTCCCATAGACAGAGCGGGGGCTGCATGCAAAGCGCACGAAAGTAGTGACATGTCACTTCTTAGAACGCAGCGCTTCGGGCAGCAGCCGAAGCGCTGCGTTCTAATACGCCACGTGCGCACGTCTCATGCACAATCTTCATAGATTGTGCTGGGGTCGCAGGACACATGCAGTTACGCTGCAGTGCAGATCGCAGCGTAACTGCATGAAAATACGCAACGTGCGCACAGAACCTAAGCATTCTCTGCTAAGATTTTTGGTGATGGACGCTAGCTTGTGCATCCCTCTGAAATGGAAGTCTGACACTCCCCCCTTACTGGCCATGTGGGCCTCTAGGGTCAATAACCTCATGCAAATGGAGGATATGATGTCCTCTATCTATGATCGGTATGAGCTCTTTTACACAACCTGGTTTCCTTGGCTGGATTTTAAATATATAGAGAATTATGAGGCGCTGATGACCGGAAGATAGAATATTTTGGGTACTGGGTGCCTGTGCCCTTGGGGGTTGGAGTTCCCTCCCCCTTTCCCTTGGATTTCACTAGATTCCCCCCTGCGTCCACCCTAGACATCCCCAGTATGCATGTTTGTGCCCTTCTTTTCTTGTTCTTTCCTTTTAATTGTCGCTTTTCTTTTTCTTTCTTTTTTTGTTCATGGGTTATATCCTTTATAGCTCTATTAAAACTTAGTTCCAGACTTGAGCTTGTGGTGGGCCCATTCTGCCTATCAGGCTCTGAGGCATATGTTTCAGATTATTTGATTTTGTTGTACCTGTATACTTGATTTTTACTATTTTTTATCCAAGCTCGAGTTTGTGGATAAATAAAAAAATAAAAAAAAAAAATAGAATTTGTTTAGTAATAGTAGCAACAAATCCAGCTCACCATCTCTGCATCCACTCTCTGTTCAGAGCCAGAACAGAGACCCTGCCACGGCCTGATAATCGTACAAGTGAAACAGGAAAGTCCAGCTCAAATGAACATTGCTTCTTTATTTCTTAACAATTTCAAGTACACGGGAGTGACGGGACTTAAAATTTTTCACAAGGAAAACGCTATAATGTCCCGTGTACTTGAAATTCTCAAGAAAAGAAACAACTGTTCATTTGAGCTGGACTTTCCTGTTTTACTTGTTAGAATTTGTTTAGGGCAAGCGAGGGGCAGCAGTCATTGTACGGGGGCATCACTATCTTTTAGGCCAGTTTCAGACGTCCATGTTTCAGGTACTTGTAACATCCCTTTCTAACACGGTTGCCATATGCACCCATGTTATTCTGTAGAGTTACACACACACACGTCTGTGTGGTCCCACATGTCCCCGCACCCACACACGTCCATTTTTTCTTCGGCATCACGGATCGCACACTGATGTGATCAGTGTGACACGTACCGGAGAAAACACGTGTCTTTGCAATAAAAAGATTTTCTATATTCACCTGTATCCAGCGCTGCTTTCTTCCTACAGCTTCGCTTTCTCCTGCTTCTGACCCCCCGCTAATTATGCTCATTGCATATTCACTGCACCTTGGACCTGGAAGCAGGAGCATCGCCAGGGACCGCGCCGGGGACAGTATTTTCGGTGACAGGTGAGTATCCAGCAAGCAGTGTGTGCAGTGACGTCTAGGAGGTCATCGGAGTTACTAATGAACGCTGATGAAATCAATAAAGTCACCGCCGTGACACCCGCTGTAGTGCGGGTGTCATTAGGAGGTCATCAGAGGTCATTGGGAACTCCAATGACCTCCTGGATGTCACTGCACACACACTGCAAACCTCATACTGCTCCAAACCACATCCAAGAAGTTTATTAATCCTTTAGGTTCTTTACATGAACTAAAGCAATGTGAAGGGAAACTAGGCCCCTGAAGGAATTTATCAAGATGTTTGATTAGCACCTAAACCCTCAGGTGCTTCACAGAATGTTATAATGTTGAGCCTTAAAATTAATTACATCATTAGAACAAAAATGTTGCTTTAACCCCAAATCTTTCATTTTCACAAGGGTAAAAGGAGAAAATGCACTGTACAATTTGTTGTGCAATTTCTCCTGAGTACGCCAATAGCCCATTATGTGGTGGGAAAACTGCTGTTTGGGCACACCACAGGGCTCGGAAAGGAAGGAGCGCCATTTGACTTTTTGAATGCAAAATTGGCTGAAATTATTAGCAGACGCCATGTTGCGTTTGGAGATTCCCTGATATCCCCCCACAAGTAACCCCATTTTGGAAACTAGACCCCTCAATTAATTTACCTAGATGTTTGGTGAGCACCTCGAACTTTTAGGTGCTTCACAGGATTTTATAAAGTTGAGCTGCGAAAATGAAAAAATAAATTTTTTAACTTCACAAATGTTGCGTTAACACCAATTTTTTTAAATTCACTAGGGTAACGAGAGATAGTGACACATACAATTTGTTGTGAAATTTCTTCTCAGTACAGCAGTACCCCATATGTGATCAAAAACTACTTTTGAGGCGCAGTACAAAGTGAAAAAAGGAAGGAGTGCCATATTGGAGTTCAGATTTAGCTGGAATAATTTAGAGGTTCCATGACACATTGGCAAACCCCCATGAGGTGTCGGAACAGCATAGACCCCCCACAAGTGACCCATTAAAAAACTGCACCCCTCAATGAATTCTTCTAGGGGCGCAGTGAACATATTGACATTACAGGTGTGTCATAAAATTTTACACTATTAGGTCAGGGCCACATGGGGCACTACTATGATGCTCGCATGACACTCTGCTCGCGCTGGCAGAACAGCAGGAGGCGAGTGTCATGCTAGTATCCATGCAAGTGAGGTCCGACTGTGCGAATGGACCTCAGCTGCGAGCCGCCTCTGAGGAGGGGCGGGCCAGCGCTGCAGAGGGGCAGGCCGGCACGGAGTAGGGGAGGGAGGGATTTATCTCCCTTCTCTCCTCCGTAGCCGGCTATTGCGATTCTCGCTCTGCACACGCGGTACACTGGTGTACCGTGATTTTTCTCTCGCCCCATTCACTTGAATGGGTGCGAGAGAAAAGAGTCTCGCACTACAATCGCAGCATGCTGTGATTGTTTTCTCGGTCAGATTAGGGCTGAGAAAATAATCGCTCATGTGCGTTGACACACAGGCTAAATTTGGTCCGAGTGGAATGCGATGTTTTATCGCACTCCACTCGCACCGATTTTCTCGCCGTATGGCTTAGGCTTTAGGAGATGAAGAAAAAATAATTACATTTTTACAACTAAAATTTTGGTTTAACCCCAGATTTCCTATTTTCACAAGGGGAATAAGTCAATAAATGCATCATAATATGTTGCACCATTTCTCCTGAACGAGGCAATACAGTGACCGTACAGTATTGTTTGGTAATACGGCAGGACTCTAGAGGGAAGGGAACACCCATGAAGTCAAATGCAGTGAATGTGGGAGAATTAAAAATAGCAAATAAGCCCTTGTCGTGCCCAGTATATTGTAGTTCTCTTATCTCTCTTAGTTCTCTTGTGCCCAACCCATGCTTCTGGAGACACACACCTCGTAAATTAAATGGGCACTACTCACTACAATAATGCCAACATATGGACGTTAACTGTGGCTTACGCCTCTTTCCACGTACATGAAAATCATGCACGTTTTGCACGGATATGTAAATTTGCGTACGGCCCTCCATGTGCCGTGATTTTGGCTCACAAATGTTCTGTGTGCTATCCGTGATAACACATGGAGAGCAGGAACTTTCTGCTCACCTGTCCTGGTTGCTGCTATCCGTGGTGCTGATGTCTTTCACTCTGCCGTCTCCGTCCCTGCTGACTCCCTGCTGCTGCTTCCGGCCCGAAGTGCAGTGAATATGTGATGAGTATAATGGGCGGGGGTCGTAAGCAAGTCACAGCAGCGGCAGAAACAGCAGGGCTGAAGAAGGTGAGTATAGAAATTAATTTTATTTCACAGAAATGTGGTTTTCTCCAGTACGTGTCACACTGATGTCACACAGAGCACATCCGTGCGGTGCATGTGACATCCATGCTGCCAGAGAAAAACAGACATGTCTACGTGTGGAGCACGCGGACACATATATGCCCCACACGGTCCATGTGAAAACACCGATGTGTGCGCAGACCCATTGATTTTAATGGGTCTACGTGTGCCTATGTCTCCGGTACGTGTGAAAACGGACGTCACATGTACTGGAGACACAAAAGTGTGAAGGGGCCTTAGGCACAGAAGGGAGGGGAGTATGTAAATTTGGGAGCACAGATTTTGCTGGATTTCTGTTTTGAGGAGGAGCCATAACGCTTTTCATTAGTCTTTTGTGCTACCAATAACGTGAACGCCCCCAATATTTCCTTCAACATATGACACACCTGAGTGGGGAATTGTGTTTTTGTGGGTTGAACTGAATGCTATTTGTCAATTTAGGGTACAGAATGTTTTGGATCAGTTTACGTTTATCCTGTGCTCTATACTGAGCACTTACATCACGGTTTCCATCTACTTCTCTGAAATATGTGAATCGCTCACTAATGAGGCAGCACTGTTACTCCGGATTCCATTTGGCCTCTGTTTAGCGGTGTCCATCTTAAAGGTGAACAATTCTCTTGTTCATCACACTATCGTGCATGCCTAAATAGACGCGTAAAAAGATAGACACCGCCGGACCACAGGCCAGACAAGAGCTCAATGTGAACCCCTTCTGCCTCATTATGGTGCGATCTTTGGGAGGAAGAATAAACAAATCAACAGCAGTTGAAGACTTGGCTTTATTTTTTACTCCTTATACCTTATGGAATACATGATTAGGCGTCTTCATTCCTAATGGTCAGAACGATTTCAGCAATACCAGATTTATATTGTGTTTTTATATTTGGCTACTATCACACTAAAAACACTGTTAAATAGATAAATGTTTTTCACCAAAATTTGAAGGCTCTAATATTCTTATTTTTGTGCTGACAATTGTCATGTGAGGGCTTGTTTTCTGTGGGATGTGTTGGAGTTTCATTGGTAAAATTTTAGGACGCATTTTTTGATCACTTTCGTTTCCACCTTTTGTGAGGCAAAGTTATGTAGAAACATCAATTCAGCATTTTATTCTTTTTTTTTTTTTTTTACACTGTTCACCAAGTCATAAAAGTGATGACCGCTTTATTCTTCAGGTCACCACAATTACAGCCTACCAAAATTATACTTTTTTTTGCTTCTTTTAAACTATAAAAACTATTTTATAGAAAAAAAAGTTTCTGAATTGCTGTAGGCTGAGAAATATAGCTTTTTTTATTATTTAGCTGACTGAGCTGTATGGCTGTTTTGTTTTTAGTTTTAGGACAAGATGACGTTTTCAGTACAGATGAGCAATCCTGATCAGCAAAGATCGGAAAATGTTAAAATCGTACGATTTTTGACCGAATTGGGATTGGACATCCGAACATTTACCGCAAAAGTGGGTGATCTTGCCAAGGATCGGTAAATATTCGGATGGTAAAACCATCCTCTACCTACCCATCACAGTGATGTCAAGTATTGGTATGACTGTGATTGGCTACTGTAAAAAAAAAAAAAAAGAAAGACACAAAAGGGTTAAAGCAGGACATACCGAGTCTCCCCGCAGCTGCAGCGCTTCTTCCGGGGACAATGATTATCTCTTATACGTATTCACCGCTTTCCCTGCCCACTGGCATCTCTGATTGGCTGCAGTCAAGACTGTTTTTTTAAGTAAAGGATTTTTCCGTGTTTGTGTTTTATTTCTTTTTACTTATATGATTAGTGATGGGGGATCTCATAGACCCCTGCCCATCACTAATCCAGGGCTTAGTGGCAGCTCATAGCTGTTATGAACCCATTACTACTCTGATTGCTGCCGCACCAGGGCAATCGGGAAGAGCCAATTGAAGTTTCGGGATAGTCGCATCTAGTTGATGCGGCTATCCTGGCTGTCTGCAGGCTGCTATTTTTAGGCTTGGGGGCCAATAAGCATGGTCTTTTTAAGCCTGAGAATACCAGCCCCCAGCTTGCTTTATCTTAACTGGGAAACAAAATTATGGGGAACCACATACCGTTTTTTTGTTTTGTTTTTTTAAGTATTTATTTATCACCAGTATAAGGACACAGCGTTTTTTATTTCAACCAAGCACAGACACTTGTCTCAGAGGGTCGGGTCGTGGTAAAAGTTTAATCAAAGATGCCGGTGTAAGGGGAAAGCAGTGAATATGGATGAGGGATAATTAGCGGACTCGAAAGTAGCACTGCAGCCTCATGGACACTCGGTAAATATGTACTGCTTTAACCCTTTTTATTTTCTTTCTATTACAGTTCCCCCATCAAACAATTTTACAATACATCACTTTTGCCTCCCATTGAATTTAATGGGTTCAGCTAGGATCGGCAAGGATCACCAATCCAATCGGTGACCTCAGGCGGGTTGGGCGATCTTGACCCGATCCTTGGCAGGATCGCTCATCACTAGTTTTGAGTGTTACAATTTTTATTTATATGACTTTTTGATCACATTTTATTCCACATTTTTGTCAGCTGTATTAAAAAAAAAAATATATATACATAGTTTTAGTTTTGTGCATTTTTTTTCCTGGGTTTAGTAGTGCAGCAATTTTATAGATCTTGTTGCCAGGGCTGTGGAGTCGGTAAGCCAAACCTTCGACTCCGACTCCTCAATTTCCCTTGCACCGACTACGATTCCGACTCCCACATATATTGCTTATATTTAAGTGAAAAATGTATTGTAGTACAATGTGAACATCAGACATTTAATCATTTTTATGATAGAATACATTTTTCACTCAAGTATAAGCAATATACTAAATGTTATTTAGTATGTTTTTGTTGAAAACTGTTGTTTGCCACTTACATAGTTTATTACATCGTGTTTTATAATACAAGAAGTTATAGATAGGGTTTCCTTACACAACATCTATGAGTACAACATAGCCCCGAAGGAAGGTAACTTTTCTAGATATGCTGAGAGGTGGTATCTGTGGTCTCTTACATTTAACCCAACCCTTAAGATCTACGACCTTTGATGTTATTCTCTTGGGTTTTTGCTTTTTTTTCTACATATATTAGTTGTTTGAATTTTCTTACTGTTTGCAAAATTTGCCTTATATTTGCAGTATGTTTCTTTTGGCATAGTAATAGTTGCTAGGAATCGTAGAGTTGTATATTTTTTTTTTTTTATTTTACCTTTCAAATTATATCTAAAGCCTATTGTTTGTTAAAAATGGCAAATTGTAAAATAAGGAATTTCAATGCTTGCTACACCTCATTTTATGTTTACCTTTAACCTCGTTATAAAATACAGACAGTATACAAAGAATGAGCATGTCAGTTTGTGTGGCGTTTTTCTAATCTGCTTTTGCTATTGAAAATATTATCTATGAGCTCAAAAACCTTTCAGGTGATGCAATTTTTTAAAAAGCTGATCTTTTGCAGCTGACAAACGTATCCTCAAAAAACGCAGCAAAAACGCTGTGTGTGAATGCAGCCTTAGGGGTACTTAGCACGCTGCGACATCACTAGCCGAATGTAGCGATGCCGAGCGTGATAGTCCCCGCCCCCGTCGCAGATGCGATATCTTGTGATAGCTGCCGTAGCGAACATTATCGCTACGGCAGCTTCACACGCACTTACCTGCCCTGCGACGTCGCTCTGGCCGGCGACCCGCCTCCTTCCTAAGGGGGCGGGTCGTACGGCGTCACACGGCAGGCGGCCAATAGAAGAGGAGGGGCGGAGATGAGCGGGACGTAAACATCCAGCCCACCTCCTTCCTTCCTCATTGCAGGCGGGACGCAGGTAAGGAGATGTTCCTCGCTCCTGCGGCTTTATACACAGCGATGTGTGCTGCCGCAGGAACGAGGAACAACATCGTACCTGTCGCTGCAGCGGAATTATGAAAATGACCGACACTACACAGCTCACCGATTTTCGACGCTTTTGCGAACGTGCTTCTAGGCCAGGGGGTGGGCAATTCATTTTTCAATGGGGCTGCATAAGAAATTGGGATGGTTTCAGAGGACCGGACCAATATAATTAACTCGGATCTACATCATATATATATATATATATATATATATATATTATATATATATAGTGTGAGGTAGCGACCACCAATGTGGTAAATGGTCGCTATATGTCACAGTGGAGTAGGTACCGGCGATATCTAAACGGAAGAGGTTGCTATGGGACTTGTAGTCCACAAAGGCTTCTTGCTACACATAAGGGTCAGGTTCCCTTTAATAATCCCAGGGTGCTGTGCAAGGCTGAGATTCACAGACCTCCACCTGTGGGTGTGGCCAGCTTGATTTAGGAGACTGGCAGTGTGTGTTGGAAGGGAGAGTGAGAGCAGAGCCGAGAGCTCTGCATGGAGCATCCTGTGTGGAGGTTGAGCACAGGACTCAGATATTCAGACTGAGGTGAGTGCAGCCAGACTAGGGCTGTAAGGCCGAACCTCTCCTGGAGGAGACACAGACCCAGGGGTCTGCAGAGGGCCCTGGGGCCAAGAAGGAACCTCAGCTAGAGGTGTCTGCTACCAGGTACCAGAGAGAGAGGAAAGTGGTTAAACTCCTACTATGAACTTGTACTAGAGTCTGCTCTGTAAGCTGCAGAGTCGGAAGCCTGGAAAAGCTCCAGGCCTGCGTGGAGCGATTATAAGTTTGTGGACCCTCTTGGAACAGTCGAACGGGGCATCGTAAGACCGTCTCCTACGGCAAGGGGTGCCTGTGTGACGGGGACCCGTATGGACGGTGCATAACCCGGCTGTGTTCCGGGTCCATTTACATGTACAGCGAGGACAATAAAGCTGTTTTTATCGGACTATTTGAGTCACGGCGTCTTTGTGGTCCTGGGGGACCCCCACCCCGCTACAATATACAATATAATTATATATATATATATATATATATATATATATATAAAAGATGCAGAACAGAGTTAGTTATAGTGGTCCGGCATAGTGTGTGTGTGTGTGTGTGTGTGTGTGTGTGTGTGTGTGTGTGTGTGTGTGTGTGTCTATTCTACACACATGCATACATACACACACACAGCCAGGCCTCCTATACACATGCATACACACACACAGCCAGGCCTCCTACATACATACATATACACACACACAGCCAGGCCTCCTACATACATACATATACACACACACAGCCAGGCCTCCTATACACATGCATACACACACACACAGCCAGGCCTCCTACATACATACATACATACACACACACACACAGCCAGGCCTCCTACATACATACACACACACACCCAGCCAGGCCTCCTATACACATGCATACATACACATACACACAGCTAGGCCTCCTATACACATACATACACACACACAGCCAGACCTCCTATACACATGTATACATACACACACAGCCAGGCCTCCTATACACATGCATACATACATACACACACAGCCAGGCCTCCTATACAGATGCATACACACACAGCCAGGCCTCCTATACACATGCATACATACACATACACACACACACACACACACACACACACACATCAACAAAGCACAAACACAGAACCACGTATGTATATTTACCTTAAAAAAAAAAAAAAGTGTCTGTACATGCAGTGGAGCCGGGCTCAGCGGAGAGCAGAAGCAGTGCAGGAAGTCAGGAATCAGCTTCTTTGAAGTGAAGCTCCGGCCCTGCCCCCAGGTCTGCTCCGTGTGAGTGGCTGAATGCAGCTTCCGTAGAGCAGTGTGCAGCTGCCGGCCTCCTGTCACTGCAGACAGGGAGCTTCAGGGCAGGAGCGGCCGCACACACCAATGAGACAGATAGTCGGGTGGCCGGAAACTACTGCTCATAGACCGGCCCGGGGGGCAATTGCCCCCCTGCGTCAATGACCAGTCCGCCCCTGTACATCAATACACCCCAAATATTTGTCAACAGTTACCCCCTCCCCCAATTCCTCCCGCCCCCCATTGTCCCCGCAGGTTACTAGTAACCACTCACCTCTCCCTTCTTACTGTCCCTCCTCAGGCACCTCCGTATGTGCCCCCGCTGAGCTGCTTCTCTTTTACATGCACAGGCTGTGCCGATGCTTGTTTTCCTAGATGCCCCCGCCGCTGCTTCTCTCCGTACGGCCCCGGCTGCTGCAGCTTCTTCTCCTGCCGGGCAGGAACTTTTCAAATGAGACACGTGTGCCGTACTAACGACATCAGGGCGCGCGTGTGTCATACAGAGCATCTGCCGGGCAGAGAACAGAGGACAAATTCCTGAGTTCCGCTGCCTACACTGTGCGGCGCTGCAGGATCGCTCCCAGCCCGGCACGCAGCGTGTGATGACGGCGATCTGACCAGGGACCTCCCCGGAGCCTGGTGCTCCAGACAACAGGTCAGATTGCTCTCATCAGTGACCGGCCAGCAAGGACGCCCTGAACCAGGAGGGCCGGTCAGAGAGTAGGAGAGCCGGATGTGGCCCGTGGGCCGCTCCTTGACCAGGTCTGTTCTAGGCTTTACACATTGCGACGTCGTTACCGGCGCCGGATGTGCGTCACTTTCGATTTGACCCCAACGAGATCGCAGTAGCGATGTCGCAACGTGCAAAGTACCCCTTAGATCAGGAATAGAACAGCCATTTATAGGACATTTCATAACTTTCCCAAATTCCTATGAAAAAATATTCAGCACATTCTGCATTGAACTACTGTCCCCAATTTATTATATATTTTAGGAGTCGGTCCATGTTATACCGACTCCACCAAAATGAACTCCGACTCCACAGCTTTGCTTGTTGCTCCGGATGCGATTCTAAATTTTGTGTACTTTTGAAGTATATTTTTGTTTTTACATAAAATATATGCATTTATTGGTATAATATTTTACTTTTTTTTGTACATATGTTTCTGGGTTGTTTTTTTGTTTTATACATATATATATATATATATATATATATATATATATATATATATATATATATATATATATATATATATATATATATATATATATATATAAATATAATATATATTATATAATATATTCTTACTGTATATTTTCTATATGGGACATTTAACTTTTATTGCTTTGATCTCAGGTATAAGTGTATTGCAATATACCTGTCAGCACTGCACTGACAAAAGCCTTTTAGATCATGTTCCTGGCGTGATCTCAGAGGCTTTCCATAGCTAGGTGACAGAGGTCATCATGATGACTTTGGGTTTCCATGGCAATGATAGGGCCCCCATGATCACATTAATGGGGTACTGATTGCTTGATTGAGGGAGCCCCTAAATGCTGGGATTGCTATTGATTGCAGCATTTAGGGGGTTAACCTTCCCAGGCACCGCTCCTTGCTGTGAGAGCCGGGGCTTGGCTATCATGTAAGCTGAGGTCACTGCGTCAATTGCACAGGCACAGCTTCTGTGTCCCACACGATTGCCATGACATACCCATACGTCGGGAACCCCTTCCCATAGACTTACATTGACATTTCTCATCTGTGACTCCAGAGAAACTGACATGTGAATAGCCCCATCGTTTATAATATGTTCAATATGTTCATAATCTGTTCATAATCTGTTCTTGGAAAAAAAAACACTGATACAACACACACATGAATGATGCTTCACACTGCGGGGCAAGTATGGGAACTACTTAATCCTTGAATTCAGGTTTCCTTTTTATCTCTGTGGCACAGGAATATAGAATTCAATCTCTAAACGTGCCATCTGTTTCTATATACACTTATTAAAAAAATAGATACTTCTAACATCACTGAATTCATCATGGTGTTTTCGGAGTATGTCGCCATTGTAACAAGTCAGTTCATGAAAGTCCAAAAAATACTTGGTTGGGTGAATTTGGTGTGGAAGAACTTCACTGGCCCTCAAACAGTCCTGACCTTAAGACGGGGTCACTCGAGCATATGGCATCCGCTGTGATAGAATTGGATGCCATATGCTAATGACACTCGGCTTAAACTTTGCTGCAAGCGTGTGCCGAGTGTCATTCACTGTTCTCCAATTCTCTCACATGCCAGAATTGGAGCACATGTGAAGAGAACATGGAGAGATTAATATCTCCATCTTCTCCATTGCCGGTCTCTGCGTATATCGGATTCTGATGGCATCAGTGCAGTCTGATGACTTGTGTGGGTGCGCGTGATTCCATTTGCAGAGGCACTTTCAGCATGTTGCAATTGTTATGCCTAATCGGCATAAAAGAACATCGCAGATCTGCTCTGCCTCATTGAATAATATTGGTTTTGAGTGCAATGCAACATTTTCTAGCATTGCATTTGCCTGTTTTACACAGTAATGTGAGCGCACCCTAACTCTATTAAACACCTTAAGGTTAAAGTAAAGATTGCAAGCTAGAACCCCTCTTTCAACATCAGTGGCTGACCTGATGTCAGGAAAGTGACTGGGGACCCCATGGGGAGCCTATATTGGCCCTAAAGCTGGGGCCCCTGCGCTCACACTAACCCTGGAGGTACCCTTGATGGTAGGGAGGTCCAGGTCACCACCCTAGGCCCTTTCTCCTGTCCTCATCCCTGATGTTATGAGACCCCCTCTCCACAACCCACCACCCGGGGGTAAAGGGCACAAACAGGAGTCAGCACCCCACCAATAAATATGGACAGACAGGAGTAACAACAACAACAAAACTTACTCGTACACACGGAAACCACTCACAAAAGAGCCACAAAAAGTGCACAAGGGGAGACAAAATAAAAAGGGGGAATAAACCGGCTACTGGGTAACTTCCAAAACAGAACAAACATAATTGAGAATGCTGCAGCAAACTCCACTGCTGCAGCTAATAGAAGAACTGAGAGAGTAAATAACAGCTCCTTCCACCTCCTGTCCAAGCTTCCTAATGATAGAAAATAACCAGCACCCTCTGTTGGACGTAGAGGGTATTTATACAACCTGGGAGCGGTCCCCACCTGACAGGAGTTGCTTGAATTAACTCTTCTCCCCAAAGGAAAGGGAATTCATTTAATCTGAAGAGTCCCACAAGAAAGTAAAACTCTGACCCAGAACATGTCACAAAACTTTGCAACAGGGGAAAGTCTGTGACAGCTGATTAATGTTCTTCTGGATGAATGGACAAAAATCTGCACAGAAATACCCCAAAATTCTTTAAAAAGCCTTTCTAGAGTGTAAGCTGTAATATCTGCAAAGGGAGAGCAACTCCATATTAATGACTAGGGATTTAGAATGGGATGTCATAACACTTCCCTGGGTGTAATATGTAGGTGTCCCAATACTTTTGTCTGTAAGTGTAATAGATTCTGCTTCTTCCAATTTTGAAAGTTGGAGATTGCTCCTCTGATGAAATTTGGTATGTGAATGAAGATCATAATCAATTTTTTGGTATTTATTTTAGGCCATTGAATATGAGAAACTTGAGGAAAGCACGGCTGGATGGTACGCAAATTTTCGGTAAGCACTAAACACAGCTATCATTCGGGTATCTTTACATTGTATGCTACATTTCCAATAGTTATAAACAACATCTGAACAGGTGGGGGAAATTTTTGGTTGGTCACATCCGATCACCATAACCCCTATATAGGACAACAAGGACAACAAGGGTAATAAATCCCCGGTAGAGACTCCATAAATATCAAAAGACCAAAAGAAAACGAGTCATAACCACTACCTTAATGCAAATAATTATACAAAGTTTATTAATCAGTTGTATAAAAAACACACAGATTAAAAAGGTTCAAAAAGAGTGCTGGAGAGGATACAAAAGGAGAGGAACTGCACACCTATGCTGAATATGTGCAAAAGCACATCAAGTACTGGCTGGGAACCTGTGTCACAAAATGATAACTCTGAAAATAGCTCTAAAACTGCAATAGTTACCATATAAATCAAGTGGGGTGCAACGTAGTGCAAAAAATACTGGGCAGAGAGATGGTACAGAAAGTGCCCACTGCACATGCACTATGCTACACTGAAGTAGGGAAGGGGAGAACGTTCGCCCCTAGTACAATAAAAGTAGCCAGAAGGATTGCAGGTCAGAGAAATAAACAAGGACACATACCCATGATAGCCAGATCAGCAAAGATGAGGTGCAGCTCCACAGACCCAAATGGCAAAACAATTGTTTTTGCCATTTGGGTTTTGCACTGCAAAGCTGAGATTTTGCCCAAATTTCTGCCACAAAAAGGCTGCAGTTTGAACTGCATAGTGCGGTCTAGAAACCCAAATTCCCATAGACAATGCTTGAAAAGCAGAACACATCCATTTTGGCATTAAACGCTGCAGTTGAAAAAGCAGGTAAAAAGCAAAGTGCGGTCGCACCCTAACTCAGGAAGAGTTCAGAAATCAGTATTTTGTGGAATAACCATGATTTTTAATCACAGCTTTCATGTGTCTTGGCATGCTTTCCACCAGTCTTTGACACTGCTTTTGGGTATCCTTATGCCACTCCTGGTGCAAAAATGTAAGCAGTTCTTTGTTTGATGGTATGTGACTATCCTCTTGATTACATTCCAGAGGTTTTCAATGGGGTTTAGGTCTGGAGATTGGGCTGGCCATGACAGGGTGTTGATGGGGTGGTCCTTCATCCACACATTGATTGACCTAGCTGTATGGCATGGCAGATATAAATAGTCGACGGGGATTGCGCTGCTCCATGCCGCAACCAACGTCCCCTTGATGCGATCACGGGGTGCCTATGTGTTGCTATAATAGCGCGTGATCAGGTGATGACCCCTGACACTGCCATAACTCACTTCCTGTGAGAGCCGACATTGTGCTGGCACTCACAGGAGATGAGCATTTCTGCTGATCAAAGTGATGCTGCTCACATCAGCAAAAATTAACAAGCGATCAGACTGTGCAGTGATAATGTCCCCTATGGGACTAGTAAAACAATAAAAGGCTTAAAAAAAAATATGATAAAAAAAAAAAATCCTAAAAGTTCAAATCATTACTTTTTCGCCCTTTTGAAAATAAACCTATTAAAAAATACATATATTTGGTATAGCGCCATGTTCAGAAATCAGTTAATGTGCACGTCAGCTCAAGACACAAAGTAATTTGTCACTAAACACCAGATCCCAAAAAATTAGAATGCTAGGGGGGGGTCTTGAAAAATGGCACCAAAAGCACAATTCTTTTTTTGGATGAAGTTCTGATTTTTTTTTTTTTCACTCCTTAGATAAAAATAAAAGTATACATATTTGGTATCTACTAACTCATACCGACCTGAGGCATCATTCTAACATGTCCATTTTACTATATAGTGAACATTGTAAATAACAGACCACAAAAACAATTGTGCAATTACACTGTATTTGGAATTTCTCTGCACTTGGAATTTCCCATTTTCCAGTACACTATATGGTAAAACTAATGGCTCCATTTTCAAAAGTACAGCTCGTCCTGCAAAAAACAAGTCCTCATATGGCAATATTGATGGAACAGTAAAAGTTATGGCTCTCGGAAGAAGGGGAGGAATAAACGAAAATGAAAAAGAGAAAATCACTAGGGGGTGAAGGGAATGAACCACAGAGTTATGTCACAGTAAAAATTTAATAAATAACATTTCCCACTTGTCTACATTACATCGGTGCAATTTTGGAAACATCTTTTTTTTTTTTTTTTTAAGTGATTTTAAGAGGCCTAAGTGACATAAAATACCAAAATTGACACCAGTCTAAAAATTGCACCCCTCAAACTGCTGAAAACCACATCCATAAAGTTTATTAACCTTTTAGGTGCTTCACATGAACTAAAGCAATGCGCAGGGGAAAAATTAAATTTTTACTTTTTTCCACAAAAATGTTGCATTAGCCCCAAATTTAGTATTTTCACAAGGGTAAGAGAAATTGCACCATTTGTTGTGCAATTTCTCCTGAGTACACAGATACCCCACGTGTGGTGGAAATTTACTGTTTTGCGTCAGAGCAGGGCTCATAAGGGAAGGAGCGCCATTTGAATTTTAGAGCGCAAAAGTGTCTGAAAAAGTCAGCAGATGCCATGTCGCGTTTGGAGAACCCCTGTTGTACCCCGACAAGTGACCTCATTTTGGAACCTAGACCCTTCAAGGACTTTATCAAGATGTTTGGTTAGCACCTTGAACCCCCAAGTGCTATTTTATTATGTTGACCTGTGAAAAGGAAAAAAACATACATTTTTATCACAAAAATGTTACTTTAATTATTAATCTTTCATTTTCACAAGGTTTCAGAAGAAAATGCACCATACAATTTGAGCAATTTTTCATGACTTTGGTAATCTCCCAACATGTGGTCAAAACTTTTTGAGGCACAACATGAAGAAGGGAAAGAGCGCCATATTTGAGTTCAGATTTAGTTGGAATAGTTTTGGAGTGTCATGACACATTGGCAGAGCCCCTAAGGTGCCAGAACAGCAGAAATCCCCCACAATTGACCCCATTTTACAAATTGCACCCCTCAATGAATTCATGGGGTGCAGTGAGCATATTGACACTCTCTAGGTGTGTCCCAAAATGTTATACTATTGGGCAGTGAAGAAAGAACAATTACATTTTTACTACTGAAATGTTGTTTTAACCCCAGATTTCCTATTTTACAAGGTGAATAGGTACAAAAAGGCCCCCTAATATGTTATACCATTTTTCTTGAACGTGGTACTACCCCGTATGTCAACAAAAAAAAACAAAACGACAAGTGCACTCTGAAATGCTATACATTGCAATAAAGATAATGGACCGTTTTACAGTTTGGGATATTCTGGATGCAGCGATTTCAATTATGTGTACATATTTTTGTTTTAATGCAAGCACTGCAGTTTTAGTATAGAGTGTGATGGATTTTTGTGATTTGAGTTTTATTTATTTATTTTTACACATTTTATGAAACGGTTTTCCTTTTTAACTTAGTCCCACTGGGGCAAATTAATATTTTTTACTTTGATTGCTGGTCTCATGCATTGCAATACTCGTGTACTGCAGTGCGTGAGACCTGTCAGTTGTTCATTGACACAGCCTCTTAGAACCTGCTTATTATAAGCAGGGTCTAACGGGCCACTTTACCCTGGATTACCATAGCAACCATAGTACCATTACAATTGCTGGAGGCCCTTGGATTCAAAATAGGTTTGTTACCCCCTTTTTAACAACTTGGATCCTGCTGTCATATTTGAGGGGTTAATTGGCTCTGATCGGTTGGGGCCAATGGCGCAGGTTGTCAGTTGTCATATACAGCTGTCACCCACAGGATTTTTGTCTGCTGGGGGCACTATTTACTTATTACTCACTGCTACTTTAAAATAGTGCTGAGGATTAAGGCTGCTTAAAGGGAACCTGTCAGCAGAAATTTTGCCCTAAACCTAAAAGTTTTCTCTTCTGCAACTCCTGGGATGCATTCCAGCAAGGTTCCTATAGTTATTCTGCCCCCTTTTAGATCAAAATAAATAGTTTATAAAGTGGTACCTTTCGGTTTGAAAATCTTGTTAATTCTACCACGGGGGCGGGCTGTCTGTTGTCAGTTACTGTCCCTCCTGCCGCTTTAGGCCGTCCCCAAACGCTCATTTACATACCTCAGGACGCCGCCCAGTGTGTCCGTGGTCTCGCGCATCCGCCGTGCCACTGTAGCGGGACTGTGCACAGTGGGACCGCTGGTGACGTTGCACAGGCACGAGATTATGGGCGGCACTGTGATTTTCATCAGCAAGCTCCCGCCCATAATCTCGTGCCCGCGTTTTCCCCCTCTGCCTCGTCTGTTCTGCGCATGCCCTGGCCACATGACCAGATGATCGGTGGTGTCCTGCTCCGCTCCTCCCATCTATTTCCTGTTCCAGGGCTAGATGGGAAAGAGGTGACGTTGGGTCATCTGGACAGGGCATGCGCAGAACGGTGGAGGCAGAGGGGACGAGATTATGGGCGGGAGCTTGCTGATGAAAATCACACCGCCGCCCATAATCTCGTGCCTGCGCAACGTCACCAGCGGTCCCACTGTGCACAGTCCCGCTACAGTGGCACGGCACATGCGCGAGACCACGTACGCACTGGGCGGCGTCCTGAGATATGTAAATGAGCGTTGGGGGATGGCCTAAAGCGGCAGGAGGGATAGTAACGGACAACAGAAAGCCCGCCCCCGTGGTAAAATTAACAAGATTTTCAAACTGAAAGGTACCACTTTATAAACTATTTATTTGGATCTAAAAGGGGGCAGAATAACTATAGGAACCTTGCTAGAATGCAGCCCAGGAGCTGCAGTAGGGGAAACTTTTAGGTTTAGGGCAAAATTTCTGCTGACAGGTTCCCTTTAACGGCCGCTATTTTAATGCGAATTGGCAGCTATTAAGCTGTTAGGAAAGCAAGAGGTTGGCATAAAGTGCTGGATTTTTTTATTAACATGTTGTATTGAGTTTACCTCTGGCTTGTCTTCTCCCTGCGTCATTAGTATTTTAACACTAGAAGTCCCAGGAATTTTGAGCTCCATAGGGTTCCAATGGTAGAAATGTTAAATTACCCCTCTCTGGGACTTCTTGTGTTAAGGACCTTGGCAAGGAAAGTCTTTTGAACTTGCCGAATTATTTTCAAAATACACTATATGTGAAAAGTACTAGGCTTGTAAAGATATGATTTGTTAAAGTCAGGAGTATTTCATATATTGCAACCTCTTTCTTTTTCAGGCAAAAGTTGAAGGCTGGAGGTGGATATCTGAGGGAAGGATGGCAGTATACATAATTTTCTCTGCAATTCTCTTGTTAAATGTCATCAGGTTGCCTTGCCGTGAGTTTGAATACAAAATAATTATATTACATATGTGGATATATTCACATATTTCTGATATGCTATATGTAGCGAGCGTGAAAAGATGTTTTTCCCCAGTTTTGACTCGGCTTATTCACCAATGGTTGCCCACTCGTTAATTTGTAAAGAAAATATTTAAATAGATTTGCTCTATATCCTGCAATCAGGGCTGTGGAGTCAGTAAGCAAAACCTGCGACTCCGACTCCTCAATTTCCCTTGCACCGACTCCACAACTCCGACTCCCACATATATTGCTTATATTTAAGTGAAAAATTTATTGTAGTACAATGTGAACATCAGATAGTTAATCTATCTATTGGAATACAATTTTAGAACACAAAAAAACTGTAATAAATTGTAAATATGTAATACACTATGTAATATACAGTAGATTACTAATATATAGATAGTGAGGTTGCACCCCGCAACCTGGGGGTTCCACTCACTTGCAGCGGTGCGAGGTAACTTCAGCAACACAGGTGCACAGTCTCTTTATAAAAATTCCAGCCGTTTATTTAAACACTTGTCATAAACGGCAAACATTCAACATAACAGGCCTCTCCTGGCTGAAAAGGAAAACAGGTACTGCCACCTACCATGGGCTTCCAGTCCAATACAGTCTCTATTAGAGGTCTGGCACCTGTACACACTGGGTCCTACCAACGAACACCACTTGCTGTGGTTCCTTCCAAGAACCCAGAGACACTCTGTAGGCTCCTGTCTGTCTCTCCTCCAGGAGTGGTTTGGTCCTGCAGTCACAGCCCTAGCCTGGCTGTCCTCACCTCAGTCTCCACTCAGACTGAATTCCAAACTTTCGACAGTCTCCTAAATTAGACTGGACACACCCACAGGTGGAGATCTGTGATTCTCCAGACCTGCACAGCACACTGGCATTATTAAAGGGAACCTGACCCTTATATGCAGAAACAAGCCTTTGTGGACTACAAGTCCCATAGCAACCTCTTCAGTTTAATATCGCATGGACCTTCTCCACTGCGACACATAGCCACCATTTACCACATTGGTGGTCGCTACCTCCCAAAATATATATTCAATCAGTTTAATTATACTTATGTTTGAAGCATTGTTTTGTGAGGATCCATTTTTGGGCTCAAAAACAGATCCTCACAAAGAATGAGCATGTCAGTTTGTGTGGCGTTTTTCTAATCTGCTTTTGCTATTGAAAACATTATCTAGGAGCTCAAAAGCCTTTCAGGTGATGCAGTTTTTTAAAAAGCTGATCTGCAGCTGAAAAACGTATCCTGACAAAACGCAGCAAAAACGCTGTGTGTGAATAGCCTTAGATCAGGAATAGAACAGCCATTTATAGGACATTTCAAAACTTTCGCAAATTCCTATGAAAAAAATATTCAGCACATTCTGCATTGCACTACTGTCCCCAATTTCTTATATATTTTAAGAGTCTAAGTTGGTCCATTTTATACCGACTCCACAATAATGAACTCCGACTCCACGACTTCGACTACAGTCCTGCCTGCAACCAGTTTAATTGACAGGTCTTTCCTGTGTGTGTAGATAGGGAGAGACCTAGAGACCATAGAGTGTCGCTGGGAAAGCCCGGCCTTGGTGATTACTAGTATTTATCATGCAGCCAGGCTCTGATTGCTGCTGCCCGTGGTTTGGGTGAGCAAGAATGAGGTAACAAGTTCCCTTTATAATTCCCAGTCTGTAGTCTGTACCAGTACTGTGTTCAGTAACTACTGGAGCCAGTTATTGCACCATAATTCAGTTAGATTAGGACAAGCTTCTAGCGTCATTCTGTCCATCATGCTACTATTTTCACTCTGAATTACATTTTCTTTAGGACTCCATTCACGTTCTAAACTTTTTTATCCATAGACTCTTAACATGTATCTGGGAAAAAACAGATGAAACTATGATATTGTGCTTGTTTCATCCTTGTCTCACAGACTTTAATGGTCAAGTCTGATCATGAGGACTGATGAGAATAGGACATGTTCAAAGTCTTCTGGACCACAAACACGGACCCATTTATATGGCTGAATGAAACATTATGGGTTAGTGTGCGGCCGGAAAAAGCAACAAACAGCACTAGGACGTCCCACATATATAGAGTCATTAAAACAGAGTGATCTATTTCAAGTGTCTATTTCTGTTATTGTTGATGATTATGGCTTACAGCCAATAAAAACCCAAAAGTCATTATCTCAGAAAATTAGAATATTATTTAAGACCAACTGAAGAAATTATTATAAACTCAGAAATGTTGGCCTACTGAAAAGTCTGTACAGTAAATGCACTAAATACTTGGTCAGGGCTCCTTTTGCATTAATTACTGCTTCAATGCAGCGTGCTACAGAGGCGATCACCCTGTGGCACTGCTGAGGTGTTATGGAGGCCCAGGTTGCTTTGCTAGCAGCCTTCAGCTCATCTCATTGTTGGGTCTGGTACCTCTCATCTTCCTCTTGACAATACCCCATAGATTGTTGTAGTGCTAACATATTAGTGGCCATCAGGAATCCATATTGGAAGTCTGTATTTAAGAAACCCTTTAAGATATTAGCCTGCAACAGTTATAGTTTATATTAGCTTGTTTTTCAGGTTTCTGTTCTCCAGACACCTTCAGTTATAGTTGTAGTGAGAAAAATATATGTTTATAGTATCACTCAGTACCACATAGTTTTCTTATCAATATTTACTGAGAATGTGCGTGTGTTTATAGTATTGTAAAACATCTGAAACCAGGAGCTTTTTGGCATGTCTCATCCGATGATGCATTTGTCCAGTGTAGATTGGCATCTGAAGAGCTGGCCACTCAGAAGAGGGATACTATATTGGACAAATGGGGAACCTATTAGAGTTTGTGTAACATTTGGTTACGCAAGCAATTTGTTTTCAAGTGGGATATAGACTGGTGAAGATTTCAGTGAAGCAGAAGCCTGTTTACCTGTGGAGGGGACGCCCGTTGACACCACAGTGTGGATCCCAGGAGTTTCTCTGTCTTCGCTGTTTTGCTTCTCACAGCTGATATTTCGGGCAGATAATGCGTGTAGCTCCTGGTGAAGATTCTTCTTTTTTAGTGTGTAATGTAAGTACTTTACCTTTGTGATCTTTATTATGCAAAAGTGTACGCAATATCACACTATTTCCTATTTTCTGTAATCATTCTAATAAAATTAGTCGCCTTCTTTAAAGGGAACCTGTCATCAGAAATTTTGCTTTAAACCTAAATGTTTCCCCCTCTGAAGCTCCTTTGTTTTTTTGCTCCCTTTTAGACCAAATATAATGCTTTATAAAGTTGTACCTTTTGGGATGCAAATCTTCTAAATTACCATGGGGGCGGGCTCTCTGGTGTCTGTTACTGTCCCTCCTGCTGATTTACGCCGTCCCCCAATGCTCCATTTCATACTTCAGCTCGCCGCCCAGTGCGCCCGAGGTCCTGCGCATGCGCAGTGCCACTGTAGCGGGACTGTGCACTGCGTGCACAGTGTGACCGCTGGTGACGTTTGCGCAGGCACGAGATTATGGGCGGCTCTGTGATTGTCATCGCAAGTGCCCGCCCATAATCTAGTGCCCGCGCTTTCCCCTCTGCCTCCAGCGTTCTGCGCAAGCGCTGGCCAGATGACCGCACATCCCCTCTTTCCCATCTTTCCCTGGAGCAGGCAATAGATGGAAGGAACGGAGCAGTACACCACCGGTTACGGCCAGCGCTTGCGCAGAACGCTGGAGGCAGAGAGGAAAGTGCGGGCACTACATTATGGGCGGGCACTTGCGAGGATAATCACAGCGCCGCCCATAATCTCGTTGGGGGACGGCGTAAATCGGCAGGATCGACAGTAACGGACACCAGAGAGCCCGCCCCCATGGACGATTTAGAAGATTTGCATCCCAAAAGGTACAACTTTATAAAGTATTATATTTGGTCTAAAAGGGGGCAAAAAAATAACAGGAACCTTGCTAGAATGCAGCCCACGAGCTGCAGAAGGGGAAACTTTTAGGTTTAAAGCAAAATTTCTGATGGCAGGTTCCCTTTAAAGCTGTATACGATCCCTTTAAATACTTGGCAAAACAATTGTCTATGGGGTTTAGGTCAGGCGAGTTTGCTGGCCATTCAAGCACAGTGGTTATTAAACCAGGTATTGGTACTTTTGGCAGTGTGGACAGGTGCCAAGTCCTGCTGGAAAATCAAATTTCCATCTCCAAAAAGCTTGTCAGCAGAGAGAGACATGAAGTGCTCTAGAATTTTCTGGTAGATGGCTGCACTGACTTTGTTCTTGAAAAAACACAGTGGACCTACACCAGCAGATGACATGGCTCCCCAAACCATCACTGATTGTGGAAACTTCACACTAGACCTCTAGCAGCTTGGATTGTGGCCTCTTCACTCTTCCTCTAGACTCTGGGACTTTGATTTCCAAATGCAATGCACAATTTACTTTCATCTGAAAACAACACCTTGGACCACTGAGGAACAGTCCAGTTCTTTTTCTCCTTGGCCCAGGTAAGACGCTTCTGGCGTTGTCTATTGGTCATGAGTGGCTTGGCGCAAGGAATGCAACACATGTAGCCCATGTCCTGGATATGTCTGTGTGTGGTGGCTCTTGAAGCACTGACTCCAGCAGCAGTCCACTCCTTGTGAATCTCCCCCAAATTTTTGAATGGCCTTTTCTTAACAATTGCTTGTGCAACTTTCTCTACCACACTTTTTACTTCCACTCAACTTTCGATTAATATGCTTGGACACAGCCCTCTGTGAACAGCCAGCTTTTTTAGCAATGACCTTTTGTGGCTTACCCTCCTTGTGGAGTGTGTCAATGACTGCCTTCTGGACATCTGTCAAGACAGCAGTCTTCCCCATAATTGTGTAGCCTACTGAACCAGACTAAGGGACTATTTTAAACACTTAGGAAGCCTTTGCAGGTGTAATTATTCTACTTTTCTGAGATAACGACATTTGAGCTTTTATTGGTTGTAAGCCATAATCATCAACATTAACAAAAATAAACACTTGAAATAGATCACTCTGTTTGTAATAAGTCATAATATGTGCATTTTCCCTTTTTGTATTGAATTACTGAAATAAATTAACTTTTGATGATATTCAAATTTATTGAAATGGACACTTATGTCCCAAATGAGGTCATGGATGGCACCCAAAATAGGTGGGGGCAGGATTACAGATCCACACAGTGCCCCTCTGGTCTTCCTTTCATGACAACTGCTCACATCTTCTTCCTGATGCATTTCGCTATATCACTCATCAGGGTATGTGGGAATGGGTGAGCTGGCATCAGCAAACAAAAATATGTGGCATGAGCATGCACTTGATGATCTGAGGTTTAAGTCCTTCAGCTGGGGCAGAGCACATGACAGCACTTGGTCACATTGCACAAAGGTCCTATAATGAAAATCGCACATTATAGCAATCGCAGCAAAACCTGCACAGCGATGCCAGCCAAGCGCAAGTAAAAATTCCCAATACAGTGCAGGTTGCATGCCGAAAGGCTGAAAAAATGGCCCGCAGACAAGTGACAAGTCACATGACTTGCAGGACCTGCCGTCCGTAGGACAATACACGCCCACATCACATGACTCGCATGTCAAGCAACTCATTGTCAGATAACTTGTTAAAAATATCAAATAGGTGGCGGAGCTATGTGTAATTCCGCAAATAAGGGTACGCTCACACGAGCATTGAAATCGGATGAGTGCAATGCAAGAACATCTCGCATTGCACTCAGACCAATGTTAGTCAATGAGGGAGAGCAATTGGTCAGCTTTTCTCGTATACAGATTCTGGATGCGAGAAAAGCGGCAGCATGCAGCGATTTTCTGCTAGAGCCGTATCCCTCGCACCCATTCAAGTGAATGGGTGTGAGAGAAACCGGACTGCACTCGGATGTTGTCCCAGTGCAGTACGATATACGCACAGGCTGACAATGGAGGAGATGGGGGGGGGGATTAACCTCTCCCTCTCGTCCGCTCCTTCACAGCTGTGACCCGATTGCAAGATCGGGTCACAGTCGCATGACACTCGGCTCAGGCTCACAGCAGAGCCTGAGTCGGGGGTCATTAGCATATTGCATCCAATGCTCTCGCATCGGATGCCATACGCTAATGTGAGTCCAGCCTAAGGGACAGGACCGGTATAAGGACTGCCAGCACTAAGTAGGAGCGAACACATTTGGCAGTCCACTACCTTAGGTGCCATTCATGACCTCATTTGGTACATATATGGACACACAGGCGGGGGGGGGGGGGGGGGGGGCACAGACAGTGGGGGAAGAGGGGGACACAGACAGCGGGGCGGGAGGGGGACACAGACAGCGGGGCGGGAGGGGGACACAGACAGCGGGGCGGGAGGGGGACACAGACAGCGGGGCGGGAGGGGGACACAGACAGCGGGGCGGGGGGGGGACACAGACAGCGGGGCGGGAGGGGGACACAGACAGCGGGGCGGGAGGGGGACACAGACAGCGGGGCGGGAGGGGGACACAGACAGCGGGGCGGGAGGGGGACACAGACAGCGGGGCGGGAGGGGGACACAGACAGGGGGCGGGAGGGGGACACAGACAGGGGGCGGGAGGGGGACACAGACAGGGGGCGGGAGGGGGACACAGACAGGGGGCGGGAGGGGGACACAGACAGGGGGCGGGAGGGGGACACAGACAGGGGGGCGGGAGGGGGACACAGACAGGGGGGCGGGAGGGGGACACAGACAGGGGGGCGGGAGGGGGACACAGACAGCGGGGGAGGACACAGACAGCGGGGGAGGACACAGACAGCGGGGGAGGACACAGACAGCGGGGGAGGACAGACAGCGGGGGAGGACACAGACAGCGGGGGAGGACACAGACAGCGGGGGAGGACACAGACAGCGGGGGAGGACACAGACAGCGCGGGGGGGGACACAGACAGCGCGGGGGGGGACACAGACAGCGCGGGGGGGGGACACAGACAGCGCGGGGGGGGACACAGACAGCGCGGGGGGGGACACAGACAGCGCGGGGGGGGACACAGACAGCGCGGGGGGGACACAGACAGCGCGGGGGGTGACACAGAGCTGCAATTTTTCAAAACTGTTACCGTAAATTCAGAAAATCACAAGAAAAAGCAGCAATAAATTAAAAACAATTAATTTACAGTGCAGCAAAGAGCATAACACAATTGTATTGCGTCAACATGGCCATTTTCGCTGCAATACAATAAGGTGTATGATTTCACGATGATCATGGTAACAAAAAATAAAAAAAGCATTCTGTATATAGTACCGTATGTTTTATCACATCATTGTGAACATTTAGCATACAGTAGAATACTTCAGACACGTTAGACAGAAAATATGGGAAGAGATATACAATACACTAGGCAGGGCCAGCCTTAGCCTGATTGGTGCCCTGTGCAAAACTGCCCTTTGCTGCCCCCACCCTACTATTTTTTACCCAGTTTCTCAAGACAAAAATGAGGACAGGAGGCCATTTTTTTGGTATCCCAAGAATATTGATTTCCTCAAATGTATTGTAAAATAAACGCCTCCAAATTTGTGCTTGAGAATCTGCACCTCAAATCCACATTAATTCCACCACATCTGACCTCGTTCTTTTAGGCCTAAGCCACACGGCGAGAAAATCGGTGCGAGTGGAGTGCGATAAAACATCGCATTCCCCTCGGACCAATTCTAGCCTGTGTGTCAGCGCACATGAGCGATTATTTTCTCAGCCCTAATCGGACCGAGAATACAATCGCAGCATGCTGCGATTGTAAGGAGAGACTCTTTCTCTCGCACCCATTCAAGTGAATGGGGCAAGAGAAAAATCGCACTGCACTCGCAGTACACCGGTGTACTGCGCGTGCAGAGCGAGAATCGTAATAGCCGGCTACGGAGGAGAGAGGGAGAGAAATCCCTTCCTCCCCTCCTCCATGCCGGCCTGCCCCTCTGCAGTGCTGGTCCGCCCCTCCGCATCGCTGGCCCGTCCCCCGCAGCTGAGGTCTGCTCGCAGGGTCGGACCTCAGACGCAGGCACGCTCGCATGACACTCTGCTCCTGCTGTGCTGCCAGCACGAGCCGAGTCTCATACGAGCATCGCAGTAGTGCCCCGTGTGGCCCCAGCCTTAGAGGTTCTCTGATCTCCATTTATGCTGGATCCATGGATATTAGATAATGCATATCTCTCCAATGGGGCACCCATGTATCTGGAGAATGAGGCACTGCTGCTTTTTGTGGATGGTGTAAATTTTTGGACACACAGATGGGAGTTTTGCCATCTCTGGGCTGAGAGCGGCACAGGTCGTGGCCCTATTTGTGGGATCAGCATCAATTATACAAATCCTGTGGATAAATGTACAGAATGAAAAGTCCAGACACTGCACGATGGAGCTGGTGATCAATGATGAATGTACTCAGGAGGACAAAGAAGGCCAAAATACAGATGTTAAAGGAGATAGTACGAAATTGGAAAAAAATCTCGTTTTCTACATAATAAAGTGTCCTGGGGATATGTGTCTGCTTCTCAGCTCCACTGACCTGAGCTGCAGTACCACATACACAATATGAGAACGGGAGGCGCTGTGTATGCAACAACTACGGTAAATATACCGCAATCCATTTATTAATTAGTCTGGGCTCACTTTAGTTGTCAATGCTCAAAATAATTTTGTAGGACAATTTAAATCCACGCTGAATTATGTAATATTCTGAAGATCCTCATACACAACTCAGCTGCTGCAGAACCTCATAATAGAAACCACAGCTACTGAAGAATCTCATAATACACACTTACTCTGCTGCAGCACTTAATAATATATACTGCAGCTGCTACAGAACCTCATGATACACACCTCAGCTGCTGCAGAACCTCATCATTAACACCTCAGCTGCAGCAGAAGCTTATAATATGCATCTCAACTGCTTTGAACCATATAATGCACATCTCAGCTGCTGCAAAATATTATACTACACACCCCAGCTGCTGCAGGACTTCATAATACACATCTCAGCTGCTGCAGAAGCTTATATTATACACTTCAGCTGCTGCAAAACATAATACCCACCTCAGCTGCTGAAGAATCTTGTAAATATGCATCTCAGCTTCTTTAGAACCTTATAATACACATCTCATCTGCTGCAGAATCCTGTAATATCCAACTCAGCTGCTGAAAAACCTTATAATACACCCCTCAGCTGCTGCAGAACCTAATATTATGCATCTCAGCTGCTTTAAACCTTATAATACACACTTCCGCTGCTGCAAAACCTCATTTTACACCCCTCAGGGTCTGCAGAACCTTATAATGCCCACCTCAGCTGCTGTAGAACCTCTATACACATCGGCTGCTGCAAAAGCTTGTAATATAAAACTCAGCTGCAGAAGAGCCATATATAATGTATCTCAGCTGCTACAGAACCTTATATTACACATCTCAGCTGCTGCTGAACCTCACAATACACACCTCAGCTGCTGAAGAACCTTATAATATGCATCTCAGCTGCTTTAGTTCCTTAAAATACACATCTCAGCTGCTGCAGAACCTAATACACACCTTAGCTGCTGAAGAGCCTTCTAAATATGCATCTCAGCTGCTTTAAAACCTTATAATACACATCTCAGCTTCAGCAAACCCTTTTAATACACACCTCAGCTGCTGCAGAAGCTCCTCATACACAATTCAGTTGGTGCAGAACCTTATAATTCACACTTCGGTTGCTGCAGAATCTTATCACACACCTCAGCTGTTGTACAACCCCAATATATATATATATATATATATATATATATATATATATATATATAGCTGCTGCAGAACCTTGTAATACACAACTCAGCTGCAGAAGAGCCTTATATAATGTATCTCAGCTGCTGCAGAACCTTGTAATACACAACTCAGCTGCTGCAGAACCTCATAATACACATCTCAGCTGCTGCAGAACCTCATCATACACATCTCAGCTGCTGCAGAACCTCATCATACATACCTAAGTTGCTGCAAAATTTTATAATACATCTCAGCTGCTGATGAACCTTATAATACACACCTCATGTTCTGAAGAATTTTAATAGACCCCAGCTGCTGCAGAAGCTTATATTATACACCTTAGCTGCTGCAGAACCAAATATTATGCATATCAGCTGCTGCAGAACCTCATAATACACATCTCAGCTGCTGCAGAAGCTTATATTATACACCTTAGCTGCTGCAGAACCTAATATTATGCATATCAGCTGCTGCAGAACCTCATAATACACATCTCAGCTGCTGCAGAAGCTTATATTATGCACCTTAGCTGCTGCAGAACCTAATATTATGCATATCAGCTGCTGCAGAACCTCATAATACACATCTCAGCTGCTGCAGAAGCTTATATTATACACCTCAGCTGCTGCAAAACATAATACCCACCTCAGCTGCTGAAGAATCTTGTAAATATGCATCTCAGCTTCTTTCGAACCCTATAATACACATCTCATCTGCTGCTGAACCTCATAATACACATCTCAGGTGAGAAGAGCCTTAGATAAAGCATCTCAGCTGCTGCAGAACCTCATAATACATATCAGCTGCTGCAGAACCTTATACAAACGTCAGCTGCGGCAGAAATTTATAATATACATGTCAACTGCTTTAGAACCTTATAATACACATCTCGACTGCTGCAGAACCTCATAGTAAACATCTCAGGTGCAGCAGAACCTTTTAATACACACCACAGCTGCTGCAGAACCTCATCATACACACCACAGCTGCTGCAGAACCTCATTATACACACCTCAACTGCTGCGGAACCTCATTATACACAGCTGTTGAAGAACCTTATTATACACACCTCAGCTGCTTAAGAATCTCATTATAAACACCTCAGCTGCTACAGAACCTTATAATACCAAAGTCAGCTGCTGAAGACCTTTATAATGCAAACCTCAGCTGCTGAAGAGCCTTACAATACACATCTCAACTGCTGCAGAACCTAGTACACACCTCAGCTGCTGCAGAACCTTATAAATATGCATCTCAGCTGCTTTAGAGCTTTATAATACACATCTCAGCTGCTGCTGAACCTCATAATACACATCTCAGCTGCAGCAGAACCTCATCATACACACCTAAGTTGCTGCAAAACTTTATAATACATCTCAGCTGCTGCAGAACGTTATAATACACACCTCAGGTTCTGAAAATTTTTAATAGACCTCAGCTGCTACAGAAGCTTATATTATACACCTCAGCTGCTGCAGAACCTAATATTATGCATCTCAGCTGCTTTAGAACCTTATAATACACACTTCCGCTGCTGCAAAACCTCATTTTACACCCCTGAGGGTCTGCAGAACCTTTTAATGCCCACCTCAGCTGCTGTAGAACCTCAATACACATCAGCTGCTGTAAAAGCTTGTAATATAAAACTCAGCTGCAGAAGAGCCATATATAATGTATCTCAGCTGCTACAGAACCTTATATTACACATCTCAGCTGCAGCAGAACCTCATCATACACAACTCAGTTGCTGCAGAACCTAAGTTCAGCTGTTGATGAACTTTATAATGCACACCTCCGCTTCTGCAGACTTTCATAATACACCTCAGCTGCTGCAGAATCTGATAATACACACCTCAGCTGCTGCTCATATTACACATCTCAGCTGCTGCTCATATTACACATCTCAGCTGCAGCATAACCCTTTAATACACACCTTAGCTGCGCAATAACCTTATAATATGCATCTCAGCTGCTTTAGCTCCTTAAAATATACTTCTCAGCTGCTGCAGAATCTTATCACACACCCCAGCTGCTGCAGAACCTAATACACACCTTAGCTACTGAAGAGCCTTCTTAAATATGCATCTCAGCTGCTTTAGAACCTTATAATACACACCTCAGCTTCAGCAGAACCTTTTAATACACACCTCAGCTGCTGCAGAAGCTCCTCATACACAATTCAGTTGCTGCAGAACCTTACAATTCATACTTCGGTTGCTGCAGAATTTTATCACACACCTCAGCTGTTGTACAACCCCAATATATATATAGCTGCTGCAGAACCTTGTAATACACAACTCAGCTGCAGAAGAGCCTTATATAATGTATCTCAGCTGCTGCAGAACCTCATAATACACATCTCAGCTGCTGCAAAAGCTTATATTATACACCTCAGCTGCTGCAAAACCTAATACCCACCTCAGCTGCTGAAGAATCTTGTAAATATGCATCTCAGCTTCTTTAGAACCTTATAATACACATCTCATCTGCTGCTGAACCTCATAATACACATCTCAGGTGCAGAAGAGCCTTAGATAATGCATCTCAGCTGCTGCAGAAACTCATTATACAAACGTCAGCTGTGGCAGAAATTTATAATATACATCTCAACTGCTTTAGAACCTTATAATACACATCTCGACTGCTGCTGAACCTCATAGTACACATCTCAGGTGCAGCAGATCCTTTTAATACACACCTTAGCTGCTGCAAAACATCATCATACATACCACAGCTGCTGTAGAACTTCATCATACACACAGGTGCTGCAGAACCTCATTATACACACCAACTGCTGTAGAACCTCAATACACAGCTGTTGAAGAACCTTATTATACACACCTCAGCTGCTTAAGAATCTCATTATATACACCTCAGCTGCTACAGAACCTTATAATACCAAAGTCAGCTGCTGAAGACCTTTATAATGCAAACCTCAGCTGCTGAAGAGCCTTACAATACACATCTCAACTGCTGCAGAACCTAGTACACACCTCAGCTGCTGCAGAACCTTATAAATATGTATCTCAGCTGCTTTAGAGCTTTATAATACACATCTCAGCTGCTGCTGAACCTCATAGTACACATCTCAGCTGCTGCAGAACCTCATCATACACACCTAAGTTGCTGTAAAACCTTATAATACATCTCAGCTGCTACAGAACTTTATAATATACATATCAACTGCTTTAGAACCTTATAATACACATCTCAATTGCTACTGAACCTCAGTACACATCTCAGGTGCAGCAGAACCTAATATTATTCATCTCAGCTGCTTTAGAACCTTATAATACACACTTCCGCTGCTGCAAAACCTCATTTTACACCCCTCAGGGTGTGCAGAACCTTATAATGCCCACCTCAGCTGCTGTAGAACCTCAATACACATCAGCTGCTGTAAAAGCTTGTAATATAAAACTCAGCTGCAGAAGAGCCATATATAATGTATCTCAGCTGCTACAGAACCTTATATTACACATCTCAGCTGCAGCAGAACCTCATCATACACAACTCAGTTGCTGCAGAACCTAAGTTCAGCTGTTGATGAACTTTATAATGCACACCTCCGCTTCTGCAGACTTTCATAATACACCTTAGCTGCTACAGAATCTGATAATACACATCTCAGCTGCTGCAGAATCTGATAATACACATCTCAGCTGCTGCTCATATTACACATCTCAGCTTCTGCTCATATTACACATCTCAGCTGCAGCATAACCCTTTAATACACACCTTAGCGGCTGAAGAGCCTTCTTAAATATGCATCTCAGCTGCTTTAGAACCTTATAATACACACCTCAGCTTCAGCAGAACCTTTTAATACACACCTCAGCTGCTGCAGAAGCTCCTCATACACAATTCAGTTGCTGCAGAACCTTACAATTCACACTTCGGTTGCTGCAGAATTTTATCACACACCTCAGCTGTTGTAGAACCCCAATATATATATAGCTGCTGCAGAACCTTGTAATACACAACCCAGCTGCAGAAGAGCCTTATATAATGTATCTCAGCTGCTGCAGAACCTCATAATACACATCTCAGCTGCTGCAAAAGCTTATATTATACACTTCAGCTGCTGCAAAACCTAATACCCACCTCAGCTGCTGAAGAATCTTGTAAATATAAATCTCAGCTTCTTTCAAACCTTATAATGCACATCTCGACTGTTGCTGAACCTCATAGTACACATCTCAGGTGCAGCAGAACCTTTTAATACACACCTTAGCTGCTGCAGAACCTCATCATACACACCACAGCTGCTGTAGAACTTCATCATACACACAGCTGCTGCAGAACCTCATTATACACATCTCAGCTGCTGCAGATGCTTATATTATACACCTCAGCTGCTGCAAAACCTAATACCCACCTCAGCTGCTGAAGAATCTTGTAAATATGAATCTCAGCTTCTTTCGAACCTTATAATACACATCTCATCTGCTGCTGAACCTCATAATACACATCTCAGGTGCAGAAGAGCCTTAGATAATGCATCTCAGCTGCTGCAGAACCTCATAATACATCAGCTGCTGCAGAACCTCATCATACACACCTAAGTTGCTGCAAAACCTTATAACACATCTCAGCTGCTGCAGAACGTTATAATACACACCTCAGGTTCTGGAAAATTTTAATAGACCTCAGCTGCTACAGAAGCTTATAATACCCATCTCAGCTGCTGCAGAAGCTTATATTATACACCTTAGCTGCTGCAGAACCTAATATTATGCATCTCAGCTGCTTTAGAACCTTATAATACACACTTCCGCTGCTGCAAAACCTCATTTTACACCCCTGAGGGTCTGCAGAACCTTATAATGCCCACCTCAGCTGCTGTAGAACCTCAATACACATCAGCTGCTGCAAAAGCTTGTAATATAAAACTCAGCTGCAGAAGAGCCATATATAATGTATCTCAGCTGCTACAGAACCTTATATTACACATCTCAGCTGCAGCAGAACCTCATCATACACAACTCAGTTGCTGCAGAACCTAAGTTCAGCTGTTGATGAACTTTATAATGCACACCTCAGCTTCTGCAGACTTTCATAATACACCTCAGCTGCTGCAGAATCTGATAATACACATCTCAGCTGCTGCTCATATTACACATCTCAGCTGCTGCTCATATTACACATCTCAGCTGCAGCATAACCCTTTAATGCACACCTTAGCTGCTCAAGAACCTTATAATATGCATCTCAGCTGCTTTAGAACCTCATAATGCACATTTCAGCTGCAGGAGAACTTTTAATACACACCTCAGTTACTGCAAAACTTTATATTTCACATCTCAGCTGCTAAAGAAACTTTTATAATATGTATTTCAGCTGCTTTAGAACTTTATTATACACATCTCAGGTGCTGACGAACCTCATAATACACAAATCAGCTGCTGCAGAATCTTGTAAATATGCATCTCAGCTTCTTTAGAACCTTATAATACACATCTCATCTGCTGCTGAACCTCATAATACACATCTCAGGTGCAGAAGAGCCTTAGATAATGCATCTCAGCTGCTGCAGAACCTCATAATACATCAGCTGCCGCAGAACCTCATCATACAAACGTCAGCTGCTACAGAACTTTATAATATACATATCAACTGCTTTAGAATCTTATAATACACATCTCAATTGCTACTGAACCTCAGTACACATCTCAGGTGCAGCAGAACCTAATATTATGTATCTCAGCTGCTTTAGAACCTTATAATACACACTTCCGCTGCTGCAAAACCTCATTTTACACCCCTCAGGGTCTGCAGAACCTTATAATGCCCACCTCAGCTGCTGTAGAACCTCAATACACATCAGCTGCTGCAAAAGCTTGTAATATAAAACTCAGCTGCAGAAGAGCCATATATAATGTATCTCAGCTGCTACAGAACCTTATATTACACATCTCATCTGCTGCTCATATTACACATCTCAGCTGCAGCATAACCCTTTAATGCACACCTCAGCTGCTGCAGAATCTGATAATACACACCTCAGCTGCTGCTCATATTAGACATCTCAGCTGCAGCATAACCGTTTAATACACACCTTAGCTGCTGAAGAGCCTTCTTAAATATGCATCTCAGCTGCTTTAGAACCTTATAATACACACCTCAGCTTCAGCAGAACCTTTTAATACACACCTCAGCTGCTGCAGAAGCTCCTCATACACAATTCAGTTGCTGAAGAACCTTATAATTCACACTTCGGTTGCTGCAGAATTTTATCACACACCTCAGCTGTTGTAGAACCCCAATATATATATAGCTGCTGCAGAACCTTGTAATACTCATCTCAGCTGCTGCAAGACCTAATACCCACCTCAGCTGCTGAAGAATCTTGTAAATATAAATCTCAGCTTCTTTCAAACCTTATAATGCACATCTCGACTGCTGCTGAACCTCATAGTACACATCTCAGGTGCAGCAGAACCTTTTAATACACACCTTAGCTGCTGCAGAACCTCATCATACACACCACAGCTGCTGTAGAACTTCATCATACACACAGCTGCTGCAGAACCTCATTATACACACCTCAACTGCTGCGGAACCTCATTTTACACAGCTGTTGAAGAACCTTATTATACACACCTCAGCCGCTTAAGAATCTCATTATATACACCTCAGCTGCTACAGAACCTTATAATACCAAAGTCAGCTGCTGAAGACCTTTATAATGCAAACCTCAGCTGCTGAAGAGCCTTACAATACACATCTCAACTGCTGCAGAACCTAATACACACCTCAGCTGCTGCAGAACCTTATAAATATGCATCTCAGCTGCTTTAGAGCTTTATAATACACATCTCAGCTCCTGCTGAACCTCATAATACACATCTCAGCTGCAGCAGAACCTTTTAATACACACCTGGGCTGCTGCACAACCTCATCATACACACATCAGTTGTTGCAGAATCTTATAATATGCATCTCAGCTGCTTTAGAATCTTATAACACACATCTCAGCTGCTGCTGAACCTCATAGTACACATCTCAGCTGCAACACAATCTTTTAATACACACCTCAGCTGCTGCAGAACCTCATAATACATAGATCTTTTGCTGAAGAACCGTAAAATACACACTTCAGCTGCTGCAGAATCTTATCACACCTCAGGGGCAGCGGAACCTAGTAATAAACACCTCAGCTGCTGAAGAACCTCATAATGCACATTTCAGCTGCAGGAGAACTTTTAATACACACCTCAGTTACTGCAAAATTTTATATTTCACATCTCAGCTGCTGAAGAAACTTTTATAATATGTATTTCAGCTGCTTTAGAACTTTATTATACACATCTCAGGTGCTGACGAACCTCATAATACACAAATCAGCTGCTGCAGAATCTTGTAATGTCCAACTCAGCTGCTGAAGAACCTTATAATACACACCTCAGCTTCTGAAGAATTTTAATAGACCTCAGGTGCTGCAGAATATTATACTACACACCCCAGCTGCTGCAGAACTTCATAATACACATCTCAGCTGCTGCAGAAGCTTATATTATACACTTCAGCTGCTGCAAAACCTAATACCCACCTCAGCTGCTGAAGAATCTTGTAAATATGAATCTCAGCTTCTTTAGAACCTTATAATACACATCTCATCTGCTGCTGAACCTCATAATACACATCTCAGGTGCAGAAGAGCCTTAGATAATGCATCTCAGCTGCTGCAGAACCTCATAATACATCAGCTGCTGCAGAACCTCATCATACAAACGTCAGCTGCTGCAGAATTTTATAATATACATATCAACTGCTTTAGAACCTTATAATACACATCTCAATTGCTACTGAACCTCAGTACACATCTCAGGTGCAGCAGAACCTAATATTATGCATCTCAGCTGCTTTAGAACCTTATAATACACACTTCCGCTGCTGCAAAACCTCATTTTACACCCCTCAGGGTGTGCAGAACCTTATAATGCCCACCTCAGCTGCTGTAGAACCTCAATACACATCAGCTGCTGCAAAAGCTTGTAATATAAAACTCATCTGCAAAAGAGTCATATATAATGTATCTCAGCTGCTGCAGAACCTTATATTACACATCTCAGCTGCAGCAGAACCTCATCATACACAACTCAGTTGCTGCAGAACCTAAGTTCAGCCGTTGATGAACTTTATAATACACACCTCAGCTGCTGCTCATATTACACATCTCAGCTGCTGCTCATATTACACATCTCAGCTGCAGCATAACCCTTTAATACACACCTCAGCTGCTGCAGAATCTGATAGTACACACCTCAGCTGCTGTCGAGCCTTCTTAAATATGCATCTCAGCTGCTTTAGAACCTTATAATACACACCTCAGCTTCAGCAGAACATTTTAATACACACCTCAGCTGCTGCAGAAGCTCCTCATACACAATTCAGTTGCTGCAGAACCTTATAATTCACACTTCGGTTGCTGCAGAATTTTATCACACACCTCAGCTGTTGTAGAACCCCAATATATATATAGCTGCTGCAGAACCTTGTAATACACATCTCAGCTGCAGAAGAGCCTTATATAATGTATCTCAGCTGCTGCAGAACCTCATAATACACATCTTAGCTGCTGCAGAAGCTTATATTATACACCTCAGCTGCTGAAGAATCTTGTAAATCTGAATCTCAGCTTCTTTCGAACCTTATAATACACATCTCATCTGCTGCTGAACCTCATAATACACATCTCAGGTGCAGAAGAGCCTTAGATAATGCATCTTAGCTGCTGCAGAACCTCATAATACATATCAGCTGCTGCAGAACCTCATCATACAAACGTCAGCTACTGCAGAACTTTATAATATACATATCAACTGCTTTAGAACCTTATAATGCACATCTCGACTGCTGCTGAACCTCATAGTACACATCTCAGGTGCAGCAGAACCTTTTAATACACACCTTAGCTGCTGCAGAACCTCATCATACACACCACAGCTGCTGTAGAACTTCATCATACACACAGCTGCTGCAGAACCTCATTATACACACCTCAACGGCTGCGGAACCTCATTATACACAGCTGTTGAATAACCTTATTATACACACCTCAGCTGCTTAAGAATCTCATTATATACACCTCAGCTGCTGAAAAACCTTATAATGCTCACCCCAGCTGCTGTAGAACCTCATTATACACAGCTGTTGAAGAACCTTATTATACACACCTCAGCTGCTTAAGAATCTCATTATATACACCTCAGCTGCTACAGAACCTTATAATACCAAAGTCAGCTGCTGAAGACCTTTATAATGCAAACCTCAGCTGCTGAAGAGCCTTACAATACACATCTCAACTGCTGCAGAACCTAATACACACCTCAGCTGCTGCAGAACCTTATAAATATGCATCTCAGCTGCTTTAGAGCTTTATAATACACATCTCAGCTCCTGCTGAACCTCATAATACACATCTCAGCTGCAGCAGAACCTTTTAATACACACCTGGGCTGCTGCACAACCTCATCATACACACATCAGTTCTTGCAGAATCTTATAATATGCATCTCAGCTGCTTTAGAATCGTATAAGACACATCTCAGCTGCTGCTGAACCTCATAGTACACATCTCAGCTGCAAAAGAATCTTTTAATACACACCTCAGCTGCTGCAGAACCTCATAATACATAGATCTTTTGCTGCAGAACCGTAAAATACACACTTCAGCTGCTGCAGAATCTTATCACACCTCAGGGGCAGCGGAACCTAGTAATAAACACCTCAGCTGCTGAAGAACCTCATAATGCACATTTCAGCTGCAGGAGAACTTTTAATACACACCTCAGTTACTGCAAAATTTTATATTTCACATCTCAGCTGCTGAAGAAACTTTTATAATATGTATTTCAGCTGCTTTAGAACTTTATTATACACATCTCAGGTGCTGACGAACCTCATAATACACAAATCAGCTGCTGCAGAATCTTGTAATGTCCAACTCAGCTGCTGAAGAACCTTATAATACACACCTCAGCTTCTGAAGAATTTTAATAGACCTCAGGTGCTGCAGAATATTATACTACACACCCCAGCTGCTGCAGAACTTCATAATACACATCTCAGCTGCTGCAGAAGCTTATATTATACACCTCAGCTGCTGCAAAACCTAATACCCACCTCAGCTGCTGAAGAATCTTGTAAATATGCATCTCAGCTTCTTTAGAACCTTATAATACACATCTCATCTGCTGCTGAACCTCATAATACACATCTCAGGTGCAGAAGAGCCTTAGATAATGCATCTCAGCTGCTGCAGAACCTCATAATACATATCAGCTGCTGCAGAACCTCATCATACAAACGTCAGCTGCTGCAGAACTTTATAATATACATATCAACTGCTTTAGAACCTTATAATACACATCTCAATTGCTACTGAACCTCAGAACACATCTCAGGTGCAGCAGAACCTAATATTATGTATCTCAGCTGCTTTAGAACCTTATACTTATAATACACACTTCCGCTGCTGCAAAACCTCATTTTACACCCCTCAGGGTCTGCAGAACCTTTTAATGCCCACCTCAGCTGCTGTAGAACCTCAATACACATCAGCTGCTGCAAAAGCTTGTAATATAAAACTCATCTGCAGAAGAGCCATATATAATGTATCTCAGCTGCTACAGAACCTTATATTAGACATCTCAGCTGCAGCAGAACCTCATCATACACAACTCAGTTGCTGCAGAACCTAAGTTCAGCTGTTGATGAACTTTATAATACACACCTCAGCTTCTGCAGACTTTCATAATACACCTCAGCTGCTGCAGAATCTGATAATACACATCTCAGCTGCTGCTCATATTACACATCTCAGCTGCTGCTCATATTACACATCTCAGCTGCAGCATAACCCTTTAATACACACCTTAGCTGCGCAATAACCTTATAATATGCATCTCAGCTGCTTTAGCTCCTTAAAATATACTTCTCAGCTGCTGCAGAATCTTATCACACACCCCAGCTGCTGCAGAACCTAATACACACCTTAGCTACTGAAGAGCCTTCTTAAATATGCATCTCAGCTGCTTTAGAACCTTATAATAATACACAACTCAGCTTCAGCAGAACCTTTTAATACACACCTCAGCTGCTGCAGAAGCTCCTCATACACAATTCAGTTGCTGCAGAACCTTACAATTCACACTTCGGTTGCTGCAGAATTTTATCACACACCTCAGCTGTTGTACAACCCCAATATATATATAGCTGCTGCAGAACCTTGTAATACACAACCCAGCTGCAGAAGAGCCTTTTATAATGTATCGCAGCTCCTGCAGAACCTCATAATACACATCTCAGCTGCTGCAGAAGCTTATATTATACACCTCAGCTGCTGCAAAACCTAATACCCACCTCAGCTGCTGAAGAATCTTGTAAATATGAATCTCAGTTTCTATCGAACCTTATAATACACATCTCATCTGCTGCTGAACCTCATAATACACATCTCAGGTGCAGAAGAGCCTTAGATAATGCATCTCAGCTGCTGCAGAACCTCATAATACACACCACAGCTGCTGTAGAACTTCATCATACACACAGCTGCTGCAGAACCTCATTATACACACCTCAACGGCTGTGGAACCTCAATATACAAAGCTGTTGAAGAACCCTATTATACACACCTCAGCTGCTTAAGAATCTCATTATAAACACCTCAGCTGCTACAGAACCTTATAATACCAAAGTCAGCTGCTGAAGACCTTTATAATGCAAACCTCAGCTGCTGAAGAGCCTTACAATACACATATCAACTGCTGCAGAACCTAATACACACCTCAGCTGCTGCAGAACCTTATAAATATGTATCTCAGCTGCTTTAGAGCTTTATAATACACATCTCAGCTTCTGCTGAACCTCATAATACACATCTCAGCTGCAGCAGAACCTTTTAATACACACCTGGGCTGCTGCACAACCTCATCATACACACATCAGTTCTTGCAGAACCTTATAATATGCATCTCAGCTGCTTTAGAATCTTATCAGACACATCTCATCTGCTGCTGAACCTCATAGTACACATCTCAGCTGCAATATAATCTTTTAATACACACCTCAGCTGCTGCAGAACCTCATAATACATACCTCTTTTGCTGCAGAACCGTAAACTAAAGCTTCTGAAGAATTTTAATAGACCTCAGCTGCTGCAGAATCTTATAATACACATCTCAGCTGCTTCAGAACCTCATAATACATATAAGCTGCTGCAGAACCTTATCATACAAACGTCAGCTGCTGCAGAATCTTATAATACACACCTCAGCTGCGGCAGAACCTCATAAAACACATCTCAGCTACTGCAGAAGCTTGTATTATACACATCAGCTGATGCAAAACCTAATACCCACCTCAGCTGCTGAAGAATCTTGTAAATATGAGTCTCAGCTGCTTTAGAATCTTATAATACACATCTCATCTGCTGCAGAACCTCATCATACACACCACAGCTCCTGTAGAACTTCATCATACACACAGCTGCTGTAGAACCTTATTATACACACCTCAACTGCTGCAGAACCTCATTTTATACAGCTGTTGAAGAACCTTATTATACACACCTCACCTGCTGCATAATCTCATTTTATACATATCTCAGCTGCTGTACAATCTCATTATACACATGTGAGTTGCTGCATTATCTCCTAATTCACCTCCGCTGCTGCTGCTAATGATGCAGTACAGAATGGCTTTCATACCTCTACGATACTGAATCATACCTATACTAAATATACATATGCTAAATCATTGCTTGTGATGTGCAGACAGCAGTGATGCCATGTAACGTATGAGTAGAGATGAGTGGACCTGAACTTTAAAGTTCGGTGTTCATATCCAACACTGACTTTACTAGAAAAATAATCAGTGTTTTCTCTAGTCATCCTCCACGACAGCACCACAGGAAACACAAAGAGGTTAAAAAACTCCTCCCCACCTCCCCTTTCCAGTGTTGTTTCTTGTCCCTACTGGGGCACGAAGAGGACCTGTGGTGCTCTGTGGCCAATGACTAGAGTACTGTGGGAAAGTAAAACAATTTATCTTACCACCGGGCAGCTGAGGTCGGAGCTTTCCGCTTCCCTCCTCCATCGCTGCTCCCATCTCCCCTGGATTCGGGACCTGCCTGCTCTCCCTGCGTCTCACATGAGGTAAAGCGGAGCATGTTCGACATGTCAGGGGCCTCCTTGAGCTCCCCGATACCTCCTCCTTGCTAACGTGCGGTGGCAATGGCACGCAGTAAGTGACGTCACCGGCGCACGCGGAGATGACGTACTTCCGGGAATATTCATTCCACCCTAGAACGCAAGCGCTGTTTCAGCCCCGCTACAGCACCAATGGGTTTGCCTTCTCATGGAGAGACCTACCTGGACCGTCTGAGGATGAAGAGTCGCCCATATGGGATTATGGTGCTGGGGCCTCGCACTCACATGTAAGTGCCTGGCTTGAAAACAACCTAAAGTAGGACTGCATAATGGGCAATCTTTTCCGCTCTGTGCTGTAAAACCCAGCGCTACCCCTGATCCAGTAAGTATACTGTGATGGTGGGATGGAGAAAACGTCTAGCCTCAAGTGTATCATGTGCGCTAAGAAACTCCCGTCTTCCAGTAGTAAAAAGCTGTGTCACCCCTACACTGATCAGGTGGTCAGGGAAGAACATCCTTCCCTTATCAGCGGATCAAAAATCTTGTGCGCTAGGTACATTTCTCTTTAGCCTTCTCTCAAACACTACCCTTAGCGGGCCCGGCCCCGAAGAATGGAAGCCAAACCCCATTAAAGTGTCGGTCTCTGTCTCGAAAGAGGACCCATACTTCTCTCCCAGACCCTTAGGTGAGGATTATGACTTTGTGTCCGAAACAGAAGGAGGGCCTGAAAATGAAAGATACTTCTTCTCAGGAGCTGCGGGGAGCTGTGCGAGATACCATGGGGGTTAATGTAGAAAAGACTACGAAGCCAGTGCAGGACATAATGTCCGGCTGCCTGAAAGCCCAATAGTGCAAGATTCCCTGTTCATAAGAATATCCAGGACTAAATCCTTCAGAATAGGAGATTCCGGAGAGACGCCTAGGCACTCTCTTGGAGCTTAGACACTGGTTTCCCACTTGAGGACGATACAGCCGAAACTTGGGAACTTTCTAAAGGGGACGTCTAGGTCTCTAGAGTTGCCAAAAGACAGCATTTCCTTTTGAGGACTTTTCACAGCTCAGGGACCCAATGGATAGGAGGATGAAAGCCTGTTCGTGACATTGTGGGAAACCTTGTTAGTTCTAAGGAACACTAATGTAGCCTCCACAGGTATACAAGATCCCTATATATGTGGCTGGGACGACTTGAAGACCACCTCTCTTGGGACACCCACCAGAGAAGACCTATTAGCTTCCTTTCCACTGCTTCAGAAAGCTACAGGGTTCCTAGTAGACTCCTCGGCTGAATCAGTCCGTGTTGCTGCAAAATTAGCAGTACTTTCTAACTCCGCAAGAAGAGACCTATGACTCAAACTATGGAGTGGTGAATAAACTGCTAAGATTAAAATTTGTAACATCCCCTTCAAGGGAAAGTATGTTTTTGGACCAGCTCTAGACGACCTTCTAGCCAAAGCCACAAAAAAACAATTCCGGAACAAAAACCCAAGAAATTTTTTCATGCTCTCAGGGCCAATTCTCTCATTATAAAGGAAGGGGTAAGTCATAACGGTGGAGCTACCCCAAGAGAGGAGAAAGTAGAAGTATCTTTTCCTCCCAGGAAATGCAAGAGCGTACCCAGCATCAGTATAAGCGATGACTCTGGCATGGCAGGAGGACATCTATCGAGAGTCTTCCCCCAATGGTCAACAGTCTCATGGAACCAATGGGTTCTGAACACCATCAAAGACGGAATGAAGATGGCATTCACCTTCTTTCCTCTACACCGCCTGGTTATCAACCACCCTGCCTCGACGACTTCCTGATACTTGTTCCTTCAGCCCCAATGCTCGAGCAGCATGTACAGAGGAACCTCATGGTACTGAAGGAACTAGGATGGATAGTGAACCAACAAAACTGATCTAAATCCATCTACGAAGAAGATTTTCCTCGGCATCCTACTGGCTTTAGACAGAATCAAATCCAGATTTCGGATCTCCACAGCCAGTGATCAGTAACTTTGAAATTGGCCATGTTAGTCCTAGGATCCATGACATCCTGCATTCAAACAGTAGCCTGGGCTCAGTTCCATACAAGAATGCTCCAAACAGCCATCTTAGCAGCCTGGGATGATTGCCCACGTCTCTATACAGGAAGCTTCCCCTATCTAGACCAATAAAATCATCTCTCCCAAGGTGGATGTCCATGAAAAACCTCCAAGGAGGAGCTGTTGGACTCCGAATTCTCCAGTAACAATAACCACAGACGCCAGCCAGCAAGGGGGGCATGGTGGCGCACATATCCTTCCAGGGGCTCTGAACGCACGAGATCAGTCTAAGGCCCTCAAACTACAGAGAACTAAATGCGGTGGATGAAGCACTCAAGGCAGCATCTCCACTGATCCAGAGATGATGGTGGCTCACCTTTGTCATCAAGGAAGCACTCGTCATAAAAAAGCCTAAAAATGTCTACGAAAATACTGAGCTGAGCAGAGAAGCACCTTCTATTTCTCTCCACATTTCATCTGAAGGGCTCCACAATCATGCAGGCAGTCTCTCAGTCAAAGAGATGTTAACTCGGGCGAGTGGGCTCTAAATTCAAAAGTATTTCAGAACTTAGTGGAGAGATGGGGCAACCCGGAAGTAGTCCACCTTGCAAGACAGCCGAACGCAAAAGTAAACCGTTGTTTTATTTCTAAATCCAACCGATTGGTGTCTTGCCGTGAATGCCCTCTCCCATTTGTGGGAGTTCAATTTAGCCTATGCCTTCCCATCAATTCCAGTGCTGGCAAAGATGCTATTCCACCAAGAGTTCACAAGCTCAGCCTAAAAATGTCTACAAAAATACTGAGCTGAGCAGAGAAGCACCTTCTATTTCTCTCCACATTTCATCTGAAGGGCTCCACAATCATGCAGGCAGTCTCTCAGTCAAAGAGATGTTAACTCGGGCGAGTGGGCTCTAAATTCAAAAGTATTTCAGAACTTAGTGGAGAGATGGGGCAACCCGGAAGTAATCCACCTTGCAAGACAGCCGAACGCAAAAGTAAACCGTTGTTTTATTTCTAAATCCAACCGATTGGTGTCTTGCCGTGAATGCCCTCTCCCATTTGTGGGAGTTCAATTTAGCCTATGCCTTCCCATCAATTCCAGTGCTGGCAAAGACGCTATTCCACCAAGAGTTCACAAGCTCAGCCTAATGGCATGGCTTCTGAAACCAAAATCCTAAAAGTCAGAGACCTGTCGGACAAGGGGATTGAGACGCTACAGAAAAGCCGAAATCTTGTTACGAACGCCATATTTGGGCAAACTATGGCAGACCTTCTCCTTCTGATGTGGATATGAATTACCAGATCCATTTTATCTTAAGGTGGCTCAGATCTTGGACTTTCTTCAGAATGGCTAGACAAAGGCCTAAACCTGGTACCTTCAAGATCCAAATCTCAGCCCGTAGCTTATACTTCGATGAAGATCTAGCAAGCTATCGGTGAGTTAGGTTTATGACTTCAGAAGTGCAACCGAAACAAATTTATCTAGTCCTTCGCCGGGACTTGAATATAGTCTTTAAGGGCCTAACACAACAACCCTTTGAGTCTATCACCTCAACAGATATTGAACCCTGTCCTGAAAAACTGTATCCTAGTAGCAATTACGTCAGCCAGACGAGTTGGTGAATTACAGACCACTACTAGACAGCCGTACCTAAAAATCCTGAACAACAGAATTATCTTCTATCAGGACCACTCATTTCTTCCAAAACTAGTATCGGATTTTCACAGATCCTAAGATATAATACTACCATCTTTCTGTCAGAATCCATGTGACGATAAAGGGGAATTTCATTCCTTAGATGTACGCAGGCTGTTTTTACACTATCTTCAGAGAACCGATTGTGTGAGGAAGAACCATAATCTCTATGTCCACATCATGGGGCGGAATATAGGTACAAATCTGACAAAAAACAAAATTGACACCTAGAGCAGTCAGCAAAGCTTACAAAAACCAAGCTCTATCTTCTCCGAAAGACTTCACAGCTCATTCTACCAGATCGGTGTCTGTCTCTTGGGCCGAGAAGGCTGACGCTTCCATCGAGCAGATATGCAGAGCCGCTATCTGGTGATCAGTCTATACCTTCACAAAACACTAAAAACTGAATTTACTGTCTAAAAAGGACTAAAGGCGGCTTTACACGGAGCGGCATCGCTAGCAATATCGCTAGCGATGGCACCCGCCCCCGTCGTGTGTGCGTCACGGGCAAATTGCTGCCCGTGGCGCACAATCTCACTTGTCCATGTCACATGTACAGCCCTCGCTAACGACGTCGCTATGGGCGGTGAACAACCTCCCCTGAAAGGGGGAGGTTCGGTCGGAGTCACAGCGGCGTCACAGAGCGGGCCACCAATAGAAGCGGAGGGACAGAAAGCAGCCGCATCTCCGTCACTCCCACCTCGGTGCTCGTTGAGGACACAGGTACGCTGTAGTTCATCGTTCCCGAGGTGTCACACATAGCGATGTGTGCTGCCATGGGAATGACGAACAACCTGCGCCCTCAACAACCAACGATTTTTTGAAAATGAATGACGTGTAAACGATGGACGATTTGGTGAGTATTTTCCATTGTTAACGGCCGCTCGTTGGTGTCGCACGCGACGACGTCACTAACGATGCCGGATGTGCGTCACAGAATCCGTGACCCCGGCGATATATCATTAGATACGTCGTTGCGTGTAACGGGGCCTTTAGCCTTTGACCGTAAGGACCTTCAGGCTGTTGTGTCCCCCCCCTAAGAAATGTTCGTTTGTAGTTCTCCTGTGGTGCTGTCATGGTGGGTGAGTAGAGAAAGTAGAATTATGCCAGCTTTACACGAGACAATATATCGTGCAATATGTTGTCGGGGTCACGGTTTTCGTGACGCACATCCGGCATACCGCACGACGTCGTCTCGTGTGACACCTCCGGGCGACGCAGTATCGCTCACAAATTTTGAGTCGTGTACTGGTCGTTTATTTTTAAAATATCGTTTATTTTTATTTGTGCAGCTTGTTCATCGTTTCCGTGGCAGCACACGTCGCTCCGTGTGACACCACGGGAATGATGAACACAGCTTACCTGCGTCCCACGGCACCCGCCGGCTATGCGGAATGAAGGAGGTGGGCGGGATGTTTACATCCCGCTCATCTCCGCCCCTCCACTTCTATTGGCCAGCTGCCGTATGACGTTGCTGTGACTCCGAACGTCCGTCCCACTTCAGGAAGTGGACTTCGTCGTCCACAGCGAGGTCGTACGGCTGGTAAGTATGTGTGACGGGGGTTACACGAGTTTGTGCGACACGGGCAGCGATTTGCCCGTGACGCACAAACGACGGGGGCGGGTACGATCGCTCGTGCAATCGCACGAGAGATCGACTCGTGTAAAGCAGGCATTAGTATTTACCGGTAATTCAGTTTATAGGAAACCCTCCATGACAGCATGGATATTCCCCCTCTACCTGTTGCAAAAATGTTATGGTTTATTACTGATTTTAAAGTTTGAACCATTCGTACCAATGTAGTTACTTGGAAAAAATACTGGAGTGGGGAGGGCTTTTTTAATCTCTTTGTGTTTCCTGTCCCAACTCCTGTGGTGCTGTCGTGGAGGGTTTCTTAGAAACCCTGAATTATCAGTAAAAACTAATTTTATTTTTATGCCATGATCGCCTGCCCTAATATCCTCCCCCCCCCCCCCTTTTTCCTGACATTGATACCCTTTCTGGAATATATCTGCTCTTTTTAAGGGCTTTTACAATATATTGAATGGTTGTTTTGGGTTTTTTTTTTACCATGATCACAATAAAATCATACATTATATTATATTGTAGTGATAATGGCCATGTTTTACACAACACAATTGTGATATGTTCTTTGCAGCACTTTTTAATTGTTTTTCATTTTTTATTGCTGTTATTTTGTGACTTTATGAATTTGTGGTAACAAGTGTGCAGCTGTGTGTGTCTCCCCTGCCCTCTGTGTCTCCCCTGCCCTCTGTGTCTCCCCTGCGCTCTGTGTCTCCCCTGCGCTCTGTGTCTCCCCTGCGCTCTGTGCCTCCCCTGCGCTCTGTGCCTCCCCTGCCCTCTGTGCCTCCCCTGCCCTCTGTGCCTCCCACGCCCTCTGTGCCTCCCACGCCCTCTGTGCCTCCCACGCCCTCTGTGCCTCCCACGCCCTCTGTGTCTCCCACGCCCTCTGTGTCTCTCACGCCCTCTGTGTCTCTCACGCCCTCTGTGTCTCTCACGCCCTCTGTGTCTCCCACGCCCTCTGTGTCCCCCACGCCCTCTGTGTCCCCCACGCCCTCTGTGTCCCCCACGCCCTCTGTGTCCCCCACGCCCTCTGTGTCTCCCACGCCCTCTGTGTCTCCCACGCCCTCTGTGTCTCCCACGCCCGCTGTGTCTCCCACGCCCGCTGTGTCTCCCCTGCCCGCTGTCTCCCCCACCCGCTGTGTCTCCTTTGCACTCTGTATCTCCCCTGCTCTGTCCCTCTGTGTCCCCACTGTTCTGTCTTTCCATCCTTTGTCCCTCCCTGTTCAGGGAGGGCTGTGGAGTCGGAGTCATGGAGTTGGAGTCGGTGTTCATTTTGGTGGAGTCGGTATAAAATGGACCGACTCCGACTCCTAAAATATATAATAAATTGGGTACAGTAGTTCAATATATATATATATATATATATATATATATATATATATATATATATACATTTTGAAATAAATGTTGTAGACCAGCTCACCTGTCAGAGCTCAAGCCCCGGCGTCCTTGTTCTCCTTATTGCACGGACCTGAAGTGGAAGACTTCCAAGATATGTAGAACAAGATGAAGAAGGATCCAGCAAGGCAGAATGACTCCAAGGGCAACAAAAGTTGTTGTTTTTTTTTTCTCTGACTTTATTATCTAAGAATAAAAAATTCCAGAGCTTTTGACAAGTTGTTAAGTGCAAGGTATATGCAGTATGGACTACGCGTTTCGTAATCTATATTACTTAGTGTATTACATATTTACAATTTATTACAGATTTTTGTGTTCTAAAGTTGTATTCCAATAAATATATTTTATGTTCTAAATATCTTGATTATTGTATCATAAAAATCATTAAATATCTGATGTTCACCTTGTACTACAATACATTTTTCACTTAAATATAAGCAATATATGTGGGAGTCAGAGTCGTGGAGTTGGAGTCGGTGCAAGAGAAATTGAGGAGTCGGAGTTGCAGGTTTGTCTTACCAACTCCACAGCCCTGCTCACAAGCTCGCATGCTGCATAGAAATCAGAGACATATAAGGCTGTTTTGATGAATAAACCTGTGGGCAACCATTTGTGAATGAGCCAGTGAGTATTGATTGGGGAAATTCATTGTTTCACGCTCGATATTTGTAGCTAACATATGTAATATAATTATAGAATTTCCTACTTACAGTAAGGCAATCTGATGACCACCTATTTAATATAAATTAAAATAGAGAAGTTGTTAAGAAAATGAACTCTGCATTGGAAGCAGTCTGCCCCCCTTCAACAGTGGAGGAGTTTATTAATATTTTTAGTACCGATATTTTTTTTTTTTTTTTTTTTAAATCCACGTTGAAAGTCAGAGTTTTGTGGCTGTTCCTGTCATGTCCACTTTCTCTCTGGAGTCGCTGTGTGGTGAACCAATGACACTGGGTTCACCAACCTTTCTGAAGCCTGGTGGTGGTGCCCAGTTCCTGCCCGGCTTTCTCATGAGTGATATACCAACCCCTGTAACTCCACAGCTGCGTCCATCAGTCGGCATTATGGATCTGCGATCGCCATTGATAGCAGGGAGCTCTCCTCCTCAGCCTGTGCTTCCAGCTCATAGAGATAAGAGTGGCACACCCACTGTTGCAAGCATTTATGATGATCTTCTAAGCCCAAGTCTTGGATCCACACCTTTAAGTTCAAGAAAACTGACAAACCTTTCCACAGTGCAGGCATCTCACATAGGAGTAGTCCCATCCACCCCATGTGCACCTGCAAGAGTTTTTAGTCCAGCAACCGTTATGCAAACCAGGAAAGGAGCTTTTCTCCTGCACAAGTGGATCCCTTTTACACACAAGGTGACGCTTTAACATCTGATGACCATCTGGATGATTCTTGGGTTACGGTATTCGGGTTTCCTCAAACCTCCGCCTCCTACATTTTACTAAAGTTTGCTCAGTACGGGAATATAGTAAAACATGTGATGTCCAATTCAGGGAACTGGATGCACATACAGTACCAGTCCAAACTGCAGGCGAGGAAAGCATTAAGTAAAGATGGGATGGAAAAATATTTGGAGATTGCATCACGATTAGTATGAAACCTTGTATTGATAAGAGTATAATGGATAGTGGAGAGAAGACGTCGGTGACTTCGGCCTCCACACCATCAGTAACAGTTTACGGGACTCCTACTCAACAAATTAGTACTCCAAGATCAGGAATGAGACCTCTTGCATCAGCATACAGAGTTTCAACTAGTGACTACCAGGTTTTGTCAGACAAGCAAATGCCTAAAAAGGATGAGAGCCTCGTATTTAAAGACATGGAATTTGTCTTCGGATGGTAGATGGGATCTAGAAAACGGACATTGACTTATTACCCTCACTGCCACATTTCTTGGTAAGTTCTATAACTGCTTCTGGCAGAAGAAGATACCATTGTGAAGACACCAGACTTGCCTTTTACATAACCTGTACCGATGTGCAGAGACTTCTCATTCATGGTGTACCAGAGCTATCTGTTGTGTATGAAAATATATATGTTGCTGTTTGGACTGACATAATTGATGAATGTACCATCATCTGTACACAAACATCCCTAAACCATTGGAAACCTCTACTAATGTCTTACCCAGGTTTTCTTCTCACCATCAATAATGCACTACTTGTTTCCTCAAATACAAGCTATTTCTAGCGCTTTGTTTTATGTTATTGATTGTAATGAATTTTTCCCCAAAAAATGTGTTTCATGCTTGATCACATTTTAGTTTTATTCTTTTTCTAATAAATGTATATAAAATGTTAAAAAAATATATATATTCTTAGTTCCATGCTGTACAAACTTTGTTTTTCTTTTTCATGTTTATTTTAGGATAAGGTATATGTTACATAGTTAGAAAATGAAGCGTAAAAAAAAAAAAATTCTTGACCTATTGTACTTGACTATTTGTAATGACTTAAAATTGATATGTTAATAATAAAATTATTTTAGTACTTTATTATGAGTCAAAAACTCCTTTTTTCCTAAAAATATATGCCATTATAAAGTGGCTATTTACTTGTTTGATAGCAACATAATATAATGATCCGAGAAAAATGTTTCTACTATTTATGTCTCCTGTGATGTATATACAGCAGTCGCAGTGTGCACTGTGTGGCCTTGTCTGCTAGCAGTGTCGCTGCCTGGCCAGAACAAAGAGAATTAAAGTCCCAGTGCTGGCCCAGCAGCATCACTCCTAGCATATATGGCCTCATAATGCACTCTGTGCCGCCATGTCTGTTGAGGTGATGGCCATGAAGCAGCGCGCCCTGCACAGCCACATGTCCTCCGGAGAGAAGCTGAATAGGAGACAAGCAGGGGAGGTGAGTGAGGCTTGTTGCTGGCTTTTCCATATGAAAAATATCTCTAATGTGTTTCTGTGTGTATGTATGAAGTGTATATCTATGTATGTCAGTATGTGTGACTGTGTATATATTTATCTGTTTATATGTATTTTTGTGAATTTGTCTTCAAATATATGTACGGTATGTATGCCTGTATCTGTACATATCTGTGTATGTGCTTGTCTGTGTGTGCATGAGGCCCACTGAGACTTTTACCTGGTGCCCACAAAAACCTGGAGCTGGCTTTGTCTAGAAGCATGAGCTGGGCACAATGTATGGGCTTTACAATGTATTGAGCAATACAATGGCAGATTTGCAATTTTCACTCTGCAACATCCATTGCTGCTTGTTTCTGGAAAACACCCATGGTGTCAAAATATTCACTACACCTGTGGATAATTTCACAGACAGGTGTAATTTCAAAATGGGGGCACTTGAGGGGAGATTCTGCTCTTCTGACACTTAGGTGCTCTGTATTTGGAGTCTGCAAACTATTCTAGGAAAATCTGTGCTGCAAGGGTCAAATAGTGCTTCTTCCCTCCCTTGCACGTGTCGCCGTGTGGCTAAGTAGTACTCAGCAGCCATATATGGAGTATTGCTTTGCTCAGAAGAAATTGTGTGACACATTTTGGTGGTATTGTTAACCATTTTCCCATGTGAAAATGTAAAATCTGAGACTAAAACAATGTTTTTCTGGTAAAAATATATTTCCTTTTTCTTCACTACCCAATGGTATAAAATTCTGTGACACACCTGTAGTGTCAATATGATCACTGTACCCCTGGATGAATTCATTGAGAGGTGTATTTTGTAAAATAAGGTTACTTATGGGGGATTTCTGCTGTTCTGGCACCTCAGAGGCTGTGCCAATGTGTAATTAAACCTGCAATCCATAACTGCATAATTTCACTATAATAATTTGCTCCTTCCCTTCTGAGCTTTCTGCTGAAAAGTAGATCCCGATTACAAGTATGATATTGGCACGCTTAGGAGAAATTGCACAATAAACTGTGTGGTCCCATTTTTTTCTTATTAGCCATTAGAAAAATTAAAAACTTGGGGCTAAAAACATTTTAGTAGTAGAATGTAATTAATCTTTTTCACCACTCAATGGTATAAAAGTTTTCGAGGCACATGTGATGTTTACATGCTTACTGCATTACTTGAATTAATTCAGGGGTGTAGATTGTAAAATATGTTTATTTACGTTATCGGAGGGGGTCTGCTTTTATGGCACCTCAGGGACAAAGTGACATGGCACCCTCAAACAATTCCAGCCATATCAACGCTGCAATATGTCAATCTTTCCTTTCTGAGTAGTGGTAAGTGAGCACTAAACTGCTTGAGTGCACGGTACTCAAATCAAGCGGGGCCGATGCTGGGACGGGGTCAATTCAAGTAATGAGTATAATGCAAGTTAATGTAGAACTCGAGCAATTTTCCGGCAGACCCCCCCCCCCCCCAGAAGGGCTGGGGGTAGGAATATTGCTGAAATTTATGGAAATGGCACACAAATGGAATGGAAACAGCATGGAGAAGATGCCTGGATGCATCTCTGACTCCCAGGGCAGTACTGGGAATTAAATAAGGAAATGCATTTAACAAACGACAAGGGGATCCTCCTATTTTGACAACCAGCCAAGGTAAAGCAGATAGATGCTGGCTGTTATTAAGAGACTGGAAAGGTTCATGGGTATTTCGCCCTTCCCAGCCTAAATATACTAGCATGCAGATGCCACATCTAATAGATGCGCCTATTCTGGTGCTTCACCTCAGCTTTTTCTGATTGCCCTACTGCAGTGGCAGTCTGGGTTATACTGTTTGGTGTTGATGTCAGCTGTAAATTCTCAACTGGCATCAAGCCCAGGCGTTAGTAATGGAGAGGCATCTTAACAGATACTCTCATTCCTAACCCAATAAGTGTAAAGTGAAAAAAAACACACACAGGAAAAAAAAATTTGAATAATGACTCCCCCACACTATCACTTGTTCACAAAGTTATTTAAAAAAAAAACAAAAAAAAAAAACATGCTCCAACATAATCTATGATGTACTGGTCCCACGATGACCCTCAAATCGGTACTTCAACCTATAGAGCCTCTTTCAAAAAACAAGGCTCCATAGACCACTCCCTGTATTTCTAACGCGTGGTGACATCACTGAGTTCCTGATTTCACTGAGCATGAGAAATTCTGGGTCTGTCTCTGACCAGGAGTGACCTATGGAGCCTTGTATTTTGCCAAATTTTTAACACTAAGGTTCAGATACGACTTTAAAGGAGACAATTAAGTACCGTATTTTTCGGACCATAAGGCGCACCGGATTATAAGGCGTATTAGCAATGAGCGCCTGCTAAAGCGCGTAGGTTCATTTATAAGGCGCCCCGGATTATAAGGCGCAGTGCATTAAGTTCATGACAGCTGCAGACAGGCTGGGCTGCAATCTGGAGTTCAGGTGAGAGCACCAGAGATCACCCCGGCCTGTCTGCAGCTGTCATGAACTAAACCGCAATCACCGGGAAATCAATCACTCGGCGCTCGCGGTACAGTATAGGCTACACGCCGGAGCTCAGGCGAGACCTCCAGAGTGCAATGCAGGTAACTGAATGCAGGCCTGGCATTACTGGAGATTCCTCCGGTAGCCAGTTCGACGCTGCTCTTATGTACAGCATTCTAACATGCTATCTATAAGAGCGCAGGCCGCGCTGTAAAACATAAAAAACACTTTACTCACCTAAACCGGTCGCTCCGGTGCTGGTTGGCCAGATGGGCACCGCTGTTCTCCGGGACTGGCGCCTCCTCTTTCAGCCATGTTGCTCTTCTGTCTTCTGAAGCCTGTGCATGACGCATCCACGTCATACACACTCTCTGGCACTGAGGTCCTGCGCAGGCGCACTTTGATCTGCCCTGCTCAGGACAGATCAAAGTACGGTATTGTAGTGCGCCTGCGCAGGACCTCCGTGCCGGCGAGTGTGTATGACGTGGACGCGTCATGCACAAAGGCTTAAGAAGACAGAGGAGCAAGATGGCCAAAAGAGGAGGTGCCAGTCCCGGAGAACAGCGCCGCCCATCTGGTTAACCAGCACCGGAGCGACCGGTTTAGGTGAGTAAGCATGTCTCTTAACAGGAGGCATAATGCTCGCTTGTATTCATATATAAGGCGCACTTTCGATTTCTGAGAAAATTATAGGCTTTTATGTGCGCCTTATAGTCCGAAAAATACGGTAATTTTATTATATTGGTTAATATAAAATACAAATTTAAGGAAAAGTGTGTTATTGCATACACTTTTGTATCTTTAACATACAGGGGTTAAGCACTTACATCACCAAGCAGCTTTTAAACATCATCTGTCGGGAACATCAGTCGGAGAAGCATGACAAATGTAAGCCTATGGGCGTGGAATCCGTCAAATGAGCAACTGTGTCAGATGTGTAAATTCCTTTCTGGTTAAAAATATCTCTCTCTCTCTCTCTCTCCCCTCCCCGATATATAATTTTTACCACTATCTGCGACGGATCAGACACAAAACGGATTGTGACTGAGGGTAAAAGACGGAAATGTGAAAGTAGCCTAAGAGATCAGTCAAATGTGCTGATCTCCCAGCAAAAATGGGTATGAAACACCTGTAATACCCCATTATGCCAAGGAAAGTTATCACCTACTTTGTGGTAAGGGGCGGGGCAAGTTATGTATAGCTTCAACTTTATTAATTTGTGGTTTGATAACCTCTCGGCCTATCACATTACCCAAGTAGCGAGCTTCTTTAAGATCTATTGCACATTATTTTGGGTTTGCTGTCAAACGGCGTGACAAAAGCGATCTTTTCTTTTGCTGATTCTGTCAGTGGTACTTCCTAGTAACCCTTGGTCAAATCGAGAGTTGTAAAATACTGTGCTCATCTCATTCTGTCAATTAACTCATCCACCCTGGGCATTGGATAAAGGTCAAATTTTGACACTATTCAACTTTCAGAAATCGTTACAAAATTGTTATGAACCAACTGGGACCAGTGCAATAGGGCTAGCCCATTCACTCCTGGACTTTTCAATAATGCCTAGCTGTAGCATTTTTTTCACCTCCACCACAATGGTTTGCCTGCGAGACTCCATCACATGATATGGCTTCATTCGTACCTTTACGTGAGGCTCAATGACAGTCATGTCGATTACTGATGTTTGGTCGGGCAGGTCTGAGAATACATCCGCATTGCGCTGTACTAATTTACGAGTCTCCCGTCTTTGCTGTTTTGTTAGGGAGTCCCCTATCTTCATTCTGGATTCCTCATCACCGATGTCTACCTTGGCCGGTGTTAAAGGGTCCAAAGGAGATATAACGGGGGGTACATTAGTCACCATACATTCTCTATCCTTCCAGGCCTCCAGGAAGTTCACATGGTATATTTGTTCTGGTTTTCTCCTACCAGGATGATACACTTTGTAATTTAATTCCCCAATTTTTTTCCCGGATCTCATAGGACCCTTGCCATTTGGCTAAGAATTTTCTTTCAGCAGTGGGTACCAACACTAATATGCGATCTCTTTTTTTGAAGGGCCTGACAATAGCCTTTCTATTATACCTAATACTTTGAGCCATCTGAGCATCCAACAGATGGTCCTTAACAATCGGCATTACCACTCTAATCTGGCCCTGCATAACCATAATGTGGTCAATTACGCTTTTATGGGGGTAGGTGCTTGTTCCCATGCTTCTTTAACAATGTCCAACAGATCCCGGGTATACCTACCATATATTAATTCAAATGGTGAGAAACCTGTGGCACTTTTCGGATGGCGAACATTAAATACGGTAATAACATGTCCTAATCCTTCCCGTCCTTGGAAACCACCTTTTAACATAGTTTTCAGCGTTTTAGTGAACCACTGTACTAGTCTTAACAGTCTGCGGATGGTACACCGACCTGCGTAGCTGCGTAATCTGCAGATGTTTACAAAATTCCCTGGTGATCTTAGACATAAACGGGATTCCCTGATTTGGAAGGATCTCCTTAGGCAACCAAACACGACAGAACATGGCAAACAACTCTCGAGCAATAAGCTTCGTCGAGGTGTGTCGTCGGTGTACCGCCTCAGGGTAACAAGTAGAAATTTATTACCACCAATATATGTTGGTGACTCCTAGCTGATTTCACAATTGGTCCTACCAGATTCATGGCAATCCGCTCAAAAGGAACCTCTATTATAGGCAATGGAAGGAAAAGAAAGTAGTCTGGCGCTACGGAGTAATGATAGCCACTCAGGATAAATGTCCAGCTTTTTTATTCTTGCAGTATTAAAATAGAGTGCTGATTGACACAGATCATGGCCAAACTCCAATGTACAAGAATTGTTTGACAGTTGCAACGCGTTTCGACTACATATTGCAGCCTTTGTCAAGTGATACTGACTTGCTTGCGATTTTCAGGAATGCCCTGGTTACCTATTGTTTGGTTACCCCGCCCTTAACTTTGCCCTCTGCCGAGATGGTGGAGCATGCTTCTAATAAGCTTCTCCCTCGCCACCTGTTTGTCTTTAATATACAGACTGGTTAAACACTCATTGCTTGAGTATTGTGTAAAGCTCCTGCTTGCAGTTCTCTTGCTGGCACTGTCTCTTTCCAGATCGTTCCTTCCTCCTATTCTGTATCCCGCACACCTGTCAGCAACCTGATTATCGTCTGCACCTGCCGTGGAACTACAAGTCCCAGACTGTACCTGAGTTCCCACTTGTCAGTGTACTTGCTGCCTTTAGCGTTCTCCCTGTTTCCCGCTACTGGACTCCAGCTATTACCACCAGTATCGTGACAGAATACTCAAGCTCTAAGAATGGAGTCCGCTGTGAATAAGGATGCACGTATGAAGCAGATGCAAGCCACGATGTCCGATATGCGTACTGAAGTTCAAGCTTACCAAACCAAACCAGAGGCTTTTGAAGGACAGTCTAATCACCAAGCCCAGGTCTATGGACAAGCAATTCAAGATCTACGCAATACCGTGCAGGCACTAACAGATCGGCTTGTTTTCCTGGAAAATCAGTCTCCTGCTTCAGCAGTCTCCCTACCTGCAGTAATGCCTAAGTTGCCACCATTTAGATTTGGCGGAGACCGCAACAAATTCCAGGGTTTCCTCAACCAGTGCCGACTATATTTCGACACAACTGCCACTCAGTTTCCTACGGACCGATCCAAGGTATCGTGCATCATTATGTTACTTACTCATAAAGCCATTGCTTGGGCTTATCCATTAATTGATGATCCCAATCGTGGCGCCACAGCCGAGTCTGCCTAACTAGTATTACGCCAGGGCCGACGGCCTGTAACCGAATATGCGATGGACTTTAAAAGATAGGCCGTTTATACTTATTGGAATAACGCAGCAAAATTATCATTTTTCAGAAAAGGACTATCCAACTCATTAAAAGATGAGCTTGACCGTGGTGAGACCCCAGTACAATTGGATGCGTTTATTAATTATTGCATTCAGATTGACATGCGACTATCCAAAAAGTGACAGGAGAGATGGGCTGCCTGGAATTATGACATTAATCAAGCTACCTCGCCGTCTGCTGTCATGCCCAGGGAGGCCAAAAAAAGAAGTCCCCGAGAACCTGGCACTAAATCTATGCAGATAGACTCCAAATTGAAATGGGAAAGTGCAGAGCGAAGGGAGCGTAGGTTCCGGGACAATTTGTGCCTTTACTGTGGAAAGTTGGATCATTTCCTCATCAACTGCCCCAGCCGCTCTCGGAAGTTAGTTGCAGCTCTGACAGATCTTGACTTCTCTGATGCAGACTCCACTATCTCAGAGCCAGAGACACCAGAGAAGACAGCTGTCCATTCCATCTCAGCAGTGGCCCCTCACCTTCATGGAGGAAATAAGGACTCTCATTGTTTTCTTCCAGTCAAGCTCCTAATAAACTCACTCACAGTGGATTTCTACCTCTGCTATGGTAGACTCGAGAGCTAGTGGCAATTTCATGGATCTATCTTTTGCTCGGAAACATAGGGTTAAATGTCACACAAAATCCTCACCTGTGGTTATGCAGACAGTTGATGGCTCCCCATTAAGCTCAGGGCCAGTGGATCAGGAAACAGTGCCACTTGAAATCCTCATAACTCCTTGTCACCATGAAGTACTCCCATTCCTATTAATTTCTTCTCCACATTTTCCTGTCATCTTGGGTCTACCATGGATGCAAGTGCAGAATCCAACCATTAACTGGGAAACTAAAGAAGTAATCTTTTCTTCTGGCAAAACTCCTCTGGTAGCTCCATCTGAACCAGGTTCAAATGTTTCCATTGACGATAACAAGGCAACAGGGTTACGTCCTGCATACAGTGACTTTACAGATGTTTGTGATAAACAAAATGCAGACAAGCTCCCCCCTCACCGCCCTTATGATTGTCCAATAGAATTACTCCCTGGTGCACCCATACCATTCGGACACATTTACCCTTTGGCAACCCCGGAATTACAGGCCCTCAAGGACTATATCGATGTAAATTTAGCCAAGGGATTTATACGTTCATCCTCCTCACCGGCGGGTGCACCCATATTCTTTGTAAAAAATAAAGGTGGCTCCTTAAGACCCTGCATAGATTACCGTGAGCTTAATAAAAGTACCATCAAGAATCGCTACCCACTACCCCTGATTCTAGAACTCCTAGAAAGAGTACGATATGCAACGATCTATACCAAATTAGACCTAAGAGGCGCATACAACTTAGGGGTACTTCTCACATAGCGAGATCGCTAGCGAGATCGCAGCTGAGTCACGGTTTTTGTGACGCACCAGTGACCTCATCAGCGATCTCGCTGTGTGTGACACTGAGCAGCGATCTGGCCCCTGCTGTGAAATCGCTGCTCGTTACACACAGCTCTGGTTCATTTTTTTGAACGTTGCTCTCCCGCTGTGAAGCACACCGCTGTGTGTGACAGCGAGAGAGCAACGATCTGAATGTTCAGGGAGCCGGCTTCTGGCAGCCTGCGGTAAGCTGTAACCAAGGTAAATATCGGGTAACCAAGCAAGCGCTTAGCTTGGTTACCCGATATTTACCTTGGTTACAGCGTCCACCGCTCTCAGGCTGCCAGCGCTGGCTCCCTGCACACGTAGCCAGACTACACATCGGGTAAGTAAGCAAAGCGCTGTGCTTATTTACCCGATGTGCACTCTGGCTACGAGTGCAGGGAGCCAGCGCTAAGCGGTGTGCGCTGGTAACCAAGGTAAATATCGGGTAACCAAGCTTCGTTACACGATATTTACCTTTGTTACCAAGCGCAGTATCGCTTCCACGCGTCGCTGCTGGCTGGGGGCTGATCACTTGTCGCTGGTGAGATCTGCCTGATTGACAGCTCACCAGCGACCATGTAGCGACGCACCAGCGATCCTGACCAGGTCAGATCGCTGGTGGGATCGCTGGAGCGTCGCTAAAGTGTGACGGTACCCTTAGTCCGCATAAGACCTGGGGATGAATGGAAGACTGCCTTCAGATCCTGTTACGGACATTTTGAGTATTTAGTGATGCCTTTTGGTCTTTGTAATGCTCCAGCCACCTTCCAACACCTCGTCAACGACATGTTTAGAGACATCCTGGACCAGTTTGTAATAATCTATCTCAATGACATCTTGATTTTCTCCAACTCAGTGGAAGAACACCAGCTGCATGTGGCACTTTTTCTGGAACGATTAAGACAGAATCGACTCTACATTAAGATCAAAAAATGTGAATTTCACCAAGATGAAATACAATTCCTTGGTTACATTATCTGCCCTCAAGGTCTATGCATGGACTCTAGTAAGATTAAGGAGATTCTGGACTGGCCGACTCCTAACAGCGTAAAACAAGTTCAACGCTTTATCGGCTTTGCTAATTTTTATAGACGCTTCATTAAAAACTTTTCGGAGATCATTGCTCCCATCACACAACTCACTAAGAAGGCAAATGTCTTTGCATGGTCCCCCGAAGCAGAGGAACCCTTTTCCAATTTAAAATCCAAGTGTACGACAGCCCCTGTGTTAATCCATCCCGACTCAGAACTTCCTTTCATTATGGAAGTCGATGCCTCTGATTGTGCTTTAGTAGCTGTTCTGTCCCAGAGGAAAGGAGATAAGTGTTTATTACATCCCTGTGCCTTCTTCTCCCAACTTTTATCTCCGGCAGAAAGAAAATATGATGTAGGGAATAAGGAATTGCCATCATTGCAGCTTTTAAAGAATGGAGACTAGAGATGAGCGGTGTTCGAAACGAACTGTTCGCCAATCTCAAATTCGACCTGTTTTAGGCGATGTTCGAGTCGTTCAATGAACGCGAACAATTAGCTTCAAATTCGATAGTTCGAGGTTATGTTCGATAACGGTTCGATCACCAAAAGCATAACTGGCTTTTCACAGTAATACTGTCATTCAATGTTAATAATAATATCCAAATCCAATGTATAGTGTGTGGGGGGGCGGGCTTTAGATCAGTGCTGCTGAAATCATTGCGATCTCCTTTTTTTTTTTCCTAACCGCATGTACAGTGGAGCGGTGCAGGCTGTCAGCCAATCACACACAGCAAAGTGCATTTTTTGCACACAAGCAAGGGCATGTGTCATTGGCTGTGTATGTCACATGTCCTTGCCCTATAAGACCCGGACATTTTCCCCATCGCCGCCATTACCTCAGTGCTGCAGTTGTGTGTCAGTCACCGCTACTGCTGCTGTGGGCGCTATAAAGTGTAATAGAGAGATAGGTTTAGGAAGTAGGGACTAGTTGTAATTTCAGCCCTTTTCAGGGCTACGTTAGCGCAGTTCCTAGCGATTTTTGCCAGGCAGGTCTGTGCCAGTGCTGTGAAAGTGTTTTTCACAGCATCTGGCCAAATCTAGCTCAGGCAATCCTTTTGGGCAGGTAGTGTAGCACTGCTGTGAAGAAAGCTACACCACCTGTTTATCCAGTAGCCAATTTTTTACTGCAGCTAGCCCAGGCAATCCCTTGGGCATAGTAGCAGTGTCTGGTAGTCAGTGGTGTAGCCCAGCTGTAAAGTAAGCTACACGGCCTGTCTATCCAGTAGCCAATTTTTTTTACAGCAGCTAGCCCAGGCAATACTTTGGGCATAGTACCACTGTTTGGCCGCTCAGCTTTGCTCGATTTCCATCCTAATTGTTTTTGCTTTTGCCAACAACTGTAGAGTTGCCAATTTGTTCACATACAAAATGAGTGTCAAAAGGCCAGATGCTGGTGGAAAGGGGAACAGGCGTGTTGGAAAGGGAAAAAACGTTTGTGTCCGTGGGGTAGGTGATAAAGCAACAGTAACCTCTGCTGAAGAAAGACCATCTTCCAGCCAAAGTAAGATGTCTACTTCTTTCCGTGGACAATCTGATATGATCACTTTCTTACGGACACGACCATCGCTACCAAAGGCATATGAGGCACAAAAAGAGCAGGTGCTTGAATGGATCTCAAGTGCTCTATCAAGTGGCCTCTCCTCCACCTCAACTTCCACATCCCAAATACTCCAGTCCTCTGAGTTGTCACCCCAATCGCACTTGCTTCCTAACAGCTCTCAAGTCTCCACCCACCCTGCTGAATATGGGGTAACAGATGGTTGAGTCTGCAGAGCTGTTCAGTCACACTGTAGCCTGGGAATCAGAGGTCTGCACTGATGCCCATAAGCTTTGTGAGTCGGATCCAGGCACAAATGAAGAAGGTTCTGAGCATAATGTAGACCCTCATTCCCAAACTGTAACTCCTCTCGGTGGAGACAATGAGGAACATGCTGATGAGACTCAGATACCCGATTGGAACGACAACTTTACTATTTGGTCAGGGTAGGAAGAGGTTGGCTCTGAGGACGAGGGGTGTGAGAACACACAGGGTGATGATGAGGTTGGAGATCCCACTTACTGTCAACCCACAGTCAGCCAGTCGATGAGGTCAGCAGAGAAGGTGGAGGAGGATGCTACTGACGACAAGGTTAGGTTGCGTCTTCCTGGACAGACACGGAGTACTAGAAGCGCACGTCAACAACTGCATCCTCAGCCACAACTCTGCCTCTGAGCAGAAGTCGTGGTGGCTCTGCAGGTCGCATGGGCTCTAAGCCTTTCCTAACCTTGGCCTTTTTTGACATCGCAAAGGATCACCCAACTCATGTCATCTGTAAGATTTGTCACCAATCTCTAAGTAGAGGCCAGAAACTCACTAGTTTGAGTACTTCGTCCATGAACCGTCACATTGATATGAAGCATAAGTCGCAGTGGGAAGCTCACTGTGCTACAATGCGGCCTAGCGGGGCAGGCCAACCACCATCTGCCCCATCAAGTGCATCCTCATGCTCTTCATCCTCTGTGACTGTGGGGACAGCAGTCACACATGCTTTTGGACGCAGACCTTCCACCTCTTCCACTTGTTTTGGAAGTGGAAACAGCTGCTGGTGTTAAGCTCTCTCCGACATTGAGAGCACCACCTTTGGATGAAGGCAACATTATATCTCCGCCTGCACCGTCTTCACAGACCAGCAGTTTGCCAGGGACACCCTACTCAATGCCGTCTCGGCACAGCAGCCAGCCCTCGGTCCCTCAGATGTGGACAAGTAAAAGACCATTTCCTCCTAGCCATGACAAAGCTAAGAGGTTGAATTTCACCATCTGCAAGCTGTTGGCTACGGAAATGCTGCCTTTCCACCTGGTGGACACAGAGGATTTTCGAGACCTTATGTCCATCGCAGTGCCCCAGTACCAGATGCCCAGTTGCCACTACTTCTCCAAGAAAGATGTACATGCGCTACACCAGCATGTCGCACACAACATCACCGCTTCCTTGAGAAACTCTGTGTGTGACAGGGTGCATTTCACCACAGATACTTGGACCAGTAAGCATGGACAGGGGCGTTACATGTCGCTGACTGGGCACTGGGTAACTATGGTGAGAGACGGAGAAGAGTCTGCTGTACAAGTTTTGCGTCCCCACGAGTTGTGCGTCAATCCTCTTATTGTAGAAGTTCCTCCACTGCTTCTGCCTCTTCAACCTCGTCTCGGTCCTCCACCTCCGCCCAAAGCCTGTCTGGTAAGGCCACCCACGTTGTAACTGCGCACAAGAAATCCCGTACACCTCCTTACTATGCTGGCAGCAGAGCTCAATGGCATCAGGCGGTCTTTACTTTCAAATGTCTGGGAAATGTGAGTCACACAGCTGAGGAGTTGTGGTCAGCTCTGGAGACCGAGTTTCATCAATGGTTGTCTGCACTCAACCTGCAGCCAGGGAAGGCCATGTGCAACAATGCTGCAAACCTGGGTGCGGCCCTTCGCCGGAGCAATGTGACACGTGCCTTGTATGGAATTTATAGAATAAGGGGGCACCTTTCCCCTATTGGGATCACCATCAGCAAAAATTGGGGAAAATTCAAACAAGAGAAAAAGAGTTGCTGTATATAGAGATCAACCAAAGCATTTTTGTTCAATTAAAAAAATTTAATTTTATTAGTACAAAATTTATGCATACATAGAATCCACACAAGACAGTGAAAGGGTTAAAAACCATTTAAAATATGTATAATCAACGAACACCCCAATACATGGTTCCATGTCAGGAACCTGACACCGAAATTTCGAATATCACTTATACTAGATGTACCATGCAATAATAAATCCAGGTAGGATGCAGAACATGAATGTCATCCGTTACTGCAATCATATACCCAGTTGTACTTAAAAGTATAGCATACTATCTGACACCACCATTGTTAAATACAATATAATAATTATAGACAACCAGCAGGACAAATGGAAATAAAAACCTTATATAAAGGAAAGGAAATCAGCGTACAACAGACACCGATTTAAGTATGGTAAAACACCAGCTATCCAAAGGCGTCCAAAATGAAACATCAGGTTACCTGCTAGAGGTCCAGATTTAAAGCAGTGCAAGGTCACAGGATCGGTGTAGGTATGGGGTGTTGCCCCACGCGTATCACCACAGAGAATGTGGCTTCGTCAAGGACCAAAAAATAAGTGATACCATCACCGATCGTAGTGCAATTTAGCCCCTGAGCTGAGCACTTACCAGCTGGGTCTAATCCTGCTGGAATGCCATGTGAGGCATTACATCAGAGTCCAGAAATAACCAGGTCAGTAAAGCAAGCTGAATTAGCACCTGTCCCCACACACATATAATAGAGCATGCGCGATGGTAAGAGATTGGTGATGGAAATGTTCACTTAAGCGGGCTTCACACGCTACGAGATCGCTACAGCGATCTCGTTGGGGTCACGTATTTTGTGACGCACATCCAGCCGCTGTAGCGATGCCGTTGCATGTGACGCCTATGAGCGATTTTGCATCGTTGCAAAAACGTGCAAAATCGCTCATCGGCGACATGGGGGTCCATTCTCAAATATCGTTACTGCAGCAGTAACGAAGTTGTTCCTCGTTCCTGCGGCAGCACACATCGCTCCGTGTGACACCGCAGGAACGAGGAAGCTCTCCTTACCTGCCTCCCAGCCACAATGCGGAAGCAAGGAGGTGGGCGGGATGTTCGTCCCGCTCATCTCTGCCCCTCCGCTTCTATTGGGCGGCGGTTCAGTGACACTGCAGTGATGCTGAACGAACCGTCCCCTTAGAAAGGAGATGGTTCGCCGGTCACAGCAACGTCGCAGGGAAGGTAAGTAGTGTGACGGGTCCGGGCGATGTTGTGCGACACAGGCAGCGATTTGCCCGTGTCGCACAACAGATGGGGGCGGGTACGCACGATGGCGATATCGGTACCGATATCGCAGTGTGTAAAGCGGCCTTTACTCAAATGAAATCGTACATGCCAAAGAAGTAGTAAATCAAATCTCATATATTTGCCCACCAAAATATAATGTTAACCAAGAGTGAATACATGTATTTTTGAAAGTGACTCAAGCCCTCAGTGGACTGCCAGTAGTATGCATGTCTGGTAACCTAGCAACACAGGTAAACAGGTAACGATCCATACATGCATTATCACGGCGAACCGATCAGCGCATATATATGTATCATTTTGGAAAATTCCTCATATCACAATATCAACAAGTAATCCCACCTAATAAGCATATAAGATGGACTAAAATATATGTCGAGAGTGATTTTGAACATGGTAGGGCAAGAATAATCATATTGTAAAAGTTAAATCAACCTGTAGATCAGATTCGGGTTGAAAAGCACAGGTTATCCAGGTACATCACATACATATCCCAATGTATTTGCCCAAAACTGATACCCTGTGGAGCAAGTTCAATATTCACACATGAAAGCAAATATAACTTTATAAGACCATTTTATCGACAGATTGCCGGCAATACATATATCTAAAAACCTGGTAGCGTAAATGCACAGATCTGTATCACAGCGTATACTGACACAATACATCGTACAAATCCTAGAGAACCAGCCCGCTTATACACTTATCAAATGAAAATTTCTTTATATTAAAGTATCTAAACCAAATACCCCCTTATGAATATATGAGAAACAACACTGAGCAAGTTTGTTCATGAAGAGAAATAACGACTGTAAAGCAAGTTCAATGTCCACCAGAAATAAATATATTGTTGTAAACTTATACTCGCAGCACATTGTCAGCAAAACAATATATCTGGTCACCTGGCAGCGTAAATATACAGATCAGAGTTAAACCACACACTGCCATACATCATACAATTCTTGAGGACCAGGCGTGCCTTGTATGGCTCACGTGTTGAACTTGGTTATCCAGCAATTTTTAACCCACTATCCAGGCCTAGATGGGCTTCTGCAAAGGGCATGGTCGCTATGTGCTCACTTCCGCCGTTCACACCCCGCAGCTCAACGACTTGCATCGTTCCAGAAGTCTTTCGGCCTGCCGGTTCACCGGCTGAAATGCGAAGTGCCGACACGCTGGAATTTGACTGCACATGTTGCAGTGACTGTGGCAGCACCGCTGAGCCCTGGTACAATACGTTATGACGTATAGCCTGGGCCAACAAGATCCAGAGGTGGGACAATCATGCTGCTGGAGTAGTCTCAGATCAAGGACCTATGCACCCTTCTGCACAGTTTTGAAATGGCGACGAAGATGTTTAGCGCTGACGATGCCATTATCAGCATGACTATTCCGGTCATCTACATGCTGGAGCACACTAAACAGTATTCAGAGTCAGGTGGTGGGGCAAGAGGAAGGGGAGGAAGTACAGGAGGAGTCCTATGCGGAAGGGATACAAAAGATCTCCAAGGTCCAGACGGTCAGCAGCACCAAGTCGGCAGGCATGGGACGATGGGGAAGAGGGATTAACAAGGGCGCATGGTAGCAGCCAAACTGTTGAGGAACGTGCAGGAGGCCACGAAGAAATGCAGGACGAACTGTCGATGGGCATGGAAGACTCAGCAGATGAGGGACACCTTGATCACATTTCTGTTGTGCGAGGTTGGGGGGAGAGGGCAGAGGAAGGAAGCATGAGTCTCACCTCGCCGCCACCAACACAACAAGGACTTGGTCCTGGATGCGCAAGACACATGTTATGTCCTGGTGGTGGATCCTCTGGGCCGTGCACCGGACTCCCCCAGTGAGGCAACCCGGAGCTAACCCCTGTACAGGTACTGTCCTGATCACCCCACCAGAGGGCCTAGATGCACGGTAGCCGGAGTACTAGTGGTGCAGGACCAGCGTTCTTCAGGAGACTGGTAGAAAGATGTCTCTGGGGCCACAGAGTTCCTGGAGGCAGTGCCGATGACGGAGATCAGGTTCTGGTGCCGGGTAGGAGCATCAGGCGGGATCTGGATCCTGCTGGACGTGAAGGCTGAGATCACCAGGTGAAGTCGGGGATCAGAGACGGGTTCCGGCTGAAGGAAGATGATGGGATTCACAGCCAACAGTCACCGGAAGAGTTCCTGGGTAATCCGTAGTTAGGACCGGGTTAAGGTGGCAGGGCTGGCTGCGAAAGAAACAGGGTTAACAGGAGACAAGGTACGAGGCGACCTGAACACCTAGCTAAAGTAACACGTTGATCAGGCGCCGCCAACATGGAAAGGGAAGTCTTATATACCCTGCACCTGTATCAGCCATATCCTGTTTCAGGAGTCCTGGGCCTATAAGACAAGGTGAGTGGGCACGGCCCCGCCCTATACACATGCATGAGCCTAGGGGCCAGAGGCAAACACAGGAGACCTGGGACAGGATGCAGGGGAGCACGAGCGGAAGCAGCATCCGCGATCGATGAGCACGTTGACCGGATCAGTGGGTAAGGAGCGGTGTTGTGACACTGAGACCGGATCAGTGGGTAAGAAGCAGTGCCGGTACACTGGGAGCGTGACAGTACCCCTACCTCACACCCTCCTCCCCGCAACCGGGACAAGAAGCCACGCAGAAGAGGGGCAGTAATGTACCTCCGGGGTATCCAGGATTGGGCTTTAGGACCGCAACCTACCCAATCAACAAGGAAGGATTGCTTACCCCGCACTCACTTGATGGCCACTATACCTCTTACCGTACACTCCCTGTCAGCAGCAACGGGAAGAGGAGGAGCACTGTCAGCAGAAGAGAGGGAACCAAGGACTACCGGCTCAGGTGTCCTGGTCCGGGCACAAGACGGACAAGTAGAGACAAAGGAGGCAACATCCTGACTGAGAGACGGCCACCAATGGGCCCGACCAATAGCACTCAGGGTCTCCTCTCGATCGGCGTGGGTGTATGATTCCAAAGAATGCCCCCACTGAAGAACATCGAGCCTGTCGGTCTCCGCGACGAAGGACTTCCCAGGAGGCATTTGTGCCAGGGTGGAGGTAGCCACCGTCACAACCTTACTGGGACCAACGCTGGACCGATTTGTCTGTTCTTCTTGTTCTTCCGGCATAAAGGACTCCGGTGACTGAGGAACGGGCTGTAGACAGTTGTCATGGCACAACGGGCCCCAACGAGTGATCGCTCCAGAGCGCCAACTAACGCCGGGTTCATGGAGTCGTAACCAGGGCAGACCCAGCAGGATTGCGTGAGCCATCTTCGGGAGAACATATAAAGCAATCTTTTCATTATGTTGAGCTCCAACACGGAGTTCCACGGGTTTGGTACTAAACAAAACGGGTTTGGATAAGGGTTTTCCGTTCACGGAGGTGAGCCTGAGGGGCGTAGCAAGCGGGGTGTTAGGTATCCGATATCGGTTCACTGTAGCCTGTTGGATGAAATTGCCCGCTGCTCCCGAATCAATGTGAGCCTCTGCCGGGAACCGGGTCTTCTTCGTCGTCACCTGGACAGTCTGTCTAACTGAGACTGAGGGGGTTCCAGTACCTAGGGTGGCAACTCCAACCAACCTTAGGCCTTGGGGTCTCCCTGGTCTCTCAGGGTAAGAGCGAAGCAGGTGTGTACTGCTTCCACAGTAGAAGCACAGACCCAGGGCGAGCCGCTCTGCTCGGCGTTGCTTTGCTAGTCCCAGATGGTCTATTTCCATAGGTTCGGGAGTAGAATCGCAGGATGGCAGTGGCGGGGGAACGGTGGACCTTTGCGGAGTGGAGATGTGACGGGTTGGTCGCCTCTCCTGGGATACTTCCTTGGATCGTACCTGAAAACGAAGATCGATCCGGGTTGCTAGAGAGACTAGAGCATCCAAAGTACGAGAACATCACGACCGACTAATTCATCCTTGATGCAGCCGGAAAGGCCCTCCCAAAAGGCTGCCTTCAATGCCTCGTTGTTCCATCCTGACTCAGAGGCAAGCGTACAGAACTGGATGGCGTACTGACCAACCGTTAGGGTTCCTTGGCGTAGCCGGAGGAGCGCAGAGGTAACCGCGGTGGTGCGTCCTAGTTCATCGAAAGTGCTACGGAAGGCCTGAAGGAATTCCAGGATGTCGGTAGTCACTGGGTCCTCATTCTCCCACAAAGAATTTATCCAGGCCAATGCTTCGCCTTCCAGGTGGGACATCAGAAAGACCACCTTTGCTCGATCAGAGACAAAGAGGTGTGGAAGCAACTCGAAATGTGGGGAACATTGATTCAGAAAACCTCTACATGTCTTGGGGTCCCCAGCATAACGAGGCGGAGCAGCTAGGTGGAGTTGCGACGCCGAGGAGGGAACAGATGCGGCTGTAGTCGCGGTTGGTTGCGTCGATGAGGATGTGGCTGTGGTCTGTAATGTGTACAAACGGTGGTCCACAGACGTCAAGAAATTCAGTATGCGGGTTAGGGTCTCATGCTGTCGCACCAGTTCCTGGCGCAGTTCAGCTAGTTCAGACGTTTGTGCTCCGGTGGAATCCATGGCCTGATCAATCTGTTATGTCCTGGTGGTGGATCCTCTGGGCCGTGCACCAGCCTCCCCCAGGGAGGCAACCCGGAGCTAACCCCTGTACAGGGACTGTCCTGATCACCCCACCAGAGGACTTAGATGCACGGTAGCCGGAGTACTAGTGGTGCAGGACCAGCGTTCTTCAGGAGACTGGTAGAAAGATGTCTCTGGGGCCACAGAGTTCCTGGAGGCAGTGCCGATGACGGAGATCAGGTTCTGGTGCCGGGTAGGAGCATCAGGCGGGATCTGGGTCCTGCTGGACGTGAAGGCTGAGATCACCAGGTGAAGTCGGGGATCGGAGACGGGTTCCGGCTGAAGGAAGATGATGGGATTCACAGCCAACAGTCACCGGAAGAGTTCCTGGGTAATCAGTAGTTAGGACCGGGTTAAGGTGGCAGGGCTGGCTGCGAAAGAGACAGGGTTAACAGGAGACAAGGTACGAGGGGACCTGAACACCTAGCTAAAGTAATACGTTGATCAGGCGCCGCCCACATGGAAAGGGAAGTCTTATATACCCTGCACCTGTATCAGCCATATCCAGTTTCAGGAGTGCTGGGCCTATAAAACAAGGTGAGTGGGCGCGGTCCCGCCCTATACACATGCATAAGCCTAGGGGCCAGAGGCAAACACAGGAGACCGGGGACAGGACGCAGGGGAGCACGAGCGGGAGCAGCGGCCGCGATCGGGGAGCACGTGGACCGGATCAGTAGGTAAGGAGTGGTGTCGTGACACCGAGACCGGATCAGCGGGTAAGAAGCGGTGCTGGTACACCGGGAGCATGACAACACATGAGCGCCTTCTTGCTGCAATACCTACAACATGACCCTCGGATTGTCAGAATTCGAAGTAATGCTGACTACTGGGTTGCCACACTCTTAGATCTCCAGTACAAGAGAAAATTTGGCAAAATAATTCCTGCCACTGAAAGGGACGCACGTATGCAGGAGTATCAGCAGAAGCTGTTACAGAATCTTAGATCGGCTTTTCCACTAAACACCAGTGGTGCACAGAGTGAATCTCACAGTAGTATCTCCAAGTGAACATCGATGCCATGACTGTGCAACTGGAGCCTTGCTCATTTTGGGCTTCCAATCTGGAAAATGGCCTGAGCTCGCCACTTGCGCCTTGGATATCTTGACGTGTCCCGCAGCCTGCGTTCTCTCGGAACGTGTCTTCAGTGCTGCTGGTGGTGTGCTGACAAATAAGCGCATGCGTCTGTCCAGTGACAATGTGGACAGACTAACGTTCATCAAGATGAACAAGTCATGGATCCACAAGGACTTTTCTACCCCTGTGTCATCCTGGGGAGACTAAAGGCTTGTGGATTTTTGAATGTGCTTCATGAAAATAAGCATATTAAGTTTGCAACTGTGGGACAAGTGATGCCACTTAAGTGGTGACTGTGTCCAAATATTTGGAAAAAATGGAGACTCTTGTTTGAGTCCCCTTGCTGTGTTTTATATGATTTTAGAAGGGCATGACATCCCTATATCTATGTCTCCTCCTCCTTTTACTCGTCCACCTCTTTTCTTTTCACATGAGTTTATGTACTTGTCACTTTTCCATGTGTTCGTTGTGTCTTCTGAGTAGTTTGTCACCTTTTGGACACCTTAGAAGGTGTTTTCTATATGTTTGTACGTGTTTGTGTTTGCCTGCCATTGTTTTCAATGGTGTTCGACTGTGTTCGAAAGTGTTCGACGAACCGAACACGAACACTAGGGTGGTGGCTCATCTCTAATGGAGACACCTTCTTCAGGGGGCAGCACAACAAATTACAGTATTAACTGATCACTGAAACTTGGAATTTATTAGATCAGCTAAATGTCTGTCCCCCCGTCAAGCACGTTAGAGCCTGTTTCTTAATCAGTTCAACTTCATTGTATCATATAGGCTGGGTTCCCGTAAAAGTAAAGTTCCTGCTTTATCCAGAATATATGCTAATGACTGTCACTTCAAGTCCTCCCAAGCCCATTTTACCGCAATCCAAGTTTGTGGGTTTAGTCCATAATAGGGATTTATTAGAAGAAATACGAGAGGCCTATGATTCTGACTCTTTCTTATCTCAACCATCTGGCAATGTCCATTTAGTGTTCAAAAACAAGGTCTAGACCCATGGGCAACAATTATATATACCGAAAACAATGAGATTGAAGATCTTACAATTGGTGCATGACTCAAAAATGGCAGGTCATAGAGGTGTACATAAGACCCAAGAATTATTGTCTCGTTTCTTTTGGTGGCTCAATTATCAAAAAGATGTGAGCGGATATGTTACATCCTGTGACATTTGTGCCAGATGCAAGACACCTTGGGCCTCACCCACAGGGTTGTTACAACCCTTACCAGTCCCTTCTCGCCCCTTGGGGTCTGTTTACATGGACTTTATTGTTGATCTACCTTCCTCGAAATGAAAAAATACATTCCTGGTAGGGGTTGATCGACTCACTAAAGCTGCGCATTTTATTCCAAGTACCGGTTTACCATCTGCTAAGGCCACAGCAGATTTAGTAATTAACAATGTATTCCGTCTCCATGGGGTTCCTGATGAAGTGATCTCAGATCATGGAATTCAATTTACATCAAAATTCTGGCAGAGCTTCTGCAAAGCTCTTGATATCACGGTTAACTTGTCGACTGCTTTCCACCCACAGTCCAACGGACAGACTGAACGCACCAACCAATCCTTACAACAGTACCTCCGGTGCTATATCTGCCATTTACAAGACGACTGGATCGACCTACTTCCAGTTGCTGAATTTTTCTATAATAACACCCAGAGTGCGTCGACCAAACAAACTCCTTTCTTCGCGAACCTTGGGTATCATCCACATATCCTCCATAGATTACTTGTCACTCCGTCGACTCCATCTGTGGAGGTACGAATCTCTGCTTTGCAACAAAATCTGGAGTTACTCAAGAAAACATTGCAGACGGCTCAAGACACAAATAAGAAGGCTCTGGGGAGATAAGGTATGCACACCAGTGACTATGTAAGGGGAATACATGAAATAGCAGAAACTGCTGTGTGAATACTGACTTGAAAAATCCAATAGCTATATGCAAGAGTGAATATGTGAAAAATGGAATCTGCATTACTGCCATGAACATATGAATCAAGAGAAATTTAGCTACTGAATTGATCAATGCAATAGAGCCCCAACACTACGCCAAAGTATTTCTCTACGTTGGGGTCCCTAGCTTGTGTGTGTCCTCTCATGCAGTTAAAAAACCTACCGTGTATGGGAAGCTGAGACCCAGGCTATTTATGCGTATGATATGGATTGGCAATAGGTGTGGTTGGGGAGGGTTCACAAACGAAAAAATACTAACAAATAGGAATAACGTTTGGAACACCATTCTAAGTCCGAACTGGGTGCAAAAACCTAAAAAAACATCACTATGGGGAGATAAGGTATGCACACCAGTGACTATGTAAGGGGAATACATGAAATAGCAGAAACTGCTGTGTGAATACTGACTTGAAAAATCCAATAGCTATATGCAAGAGTGAATATGTGAAAAATGGAATCTGCATTACTGCCATGAACATATGAATCAAGAGAAATTTAGCTACTGAATTGATCAATGCAATAGAGCCCCAACACTACGCCAAAGTATTTCTCTACGTTGGGGTCCCTAGCTTGTGTGTGTCCTCTCATGCAGTTAAAAAACCTACCGTGTATGGGAAGCTGAGACCCAGGCTATTTATGCGTATGATATGGATTGGCAATAGGTGTGGTTGGGGAGGGTTCACAAACGAAAAAATACTAACAAATAGGAATAACGTTTGGAACACCATTCTAAGTCCGAACTGGGTGCAAAAACCTAAAAAAAATCACTATGGGGAGATAAGGAATGCACACCAGTGACTATGTAAGGGGAATACATGAAATAGCAGAAACTGCTGTGTGAATACTGACTTGAAAAATCCAATAGCTATATGCAAGAGTGAATATGTGAAAAATGGAATCTGCATTACTGCCATGAACATATGAATCAAGAGAAATTTAGCTACTGAATTGATCAATGCAATAGAGCCCCAACACTACGCCAAAGTATTTCTCTACGTTGGGGTCCCTAGCTTGTGTGTGTCCTCTCATGCAGTTAAAAAACCTACCGTGTATGGGAAGCTGAGACCCAGGCTATTTATGCGTATGATATGGATTGGCAATAGGTGTGGTTGGGGAGGGTTCACAAACGAAAAAATACTAACAAATAGGAATAACGTTTGGAACACCATTCTAAGTCCGAACTGGGTGCAAAAACCTAAAAAAACATCACTATGGGGAGATAAGGTATGCACACCAGTGACTATGTAAGGGGAATACATGAAATAGCAGAAACTGCTGTGTGAATACTGACTTGAAAAATCCAATAGCTATATGCAAGAGTGAATATGTGAAAAATGGAATCTGCATTACTGCCATGAACATATGAATCAAGAGAAATTTAGCTACTGAATTGATCAATGCAATAGAGCCCCAACACTACGCCAAAGTATTTCTCTACGTTGGAGCCCCTAGCTTGTGTGTGTCCTCTCATGCAGTTAAAAAACCTACCGTGTATGGGAAGCTGAGACCCAGGCTATTTATGCGTATGATATCGATTGGCAATAGGTGTGGTTGGGGAGGGTTCACAAACGAAAAAATACTAACAAATAGGAATAACGTTTGGAACACCATTCTAAGTCCGAACTGGGTGCAAAAACCTAAAAAAACATCACTATGGGGAGATAAGGAATGCACACCAGTGACTATGTAAGGGGAATACATGAAATAGCAGAAACTGCTGTGTGAATACTGACTTGAAAAATCCAATAGCTATATGCAAGAGTGAATATGTGAAAAATGGAATCTGCATTACTGCCATGAACATATGAATCAAGAGAAATTTAGCTACTGAATTGATCAATGCAATAGAGCCCCAACACTACGCCAAAGTATTTCTCTACGTTGGGGTCCCTAGCTTGTGTGTGTCCTCTCATGCAGTTAAAAAACCTACCGTGTATGGGAAGCTGAGACCCAGGCTATTTATGCGTATGATTTATGCGTATGATGTAAGTATAGGTTTACTTTTATCCAAGGGGTAAAAAAAATCTATCCAAAGTTTGTCCAAAAAAAGTGGAACACTTTTTGCGCCATTTTCCACTACCCTTAGCGTTCTCATTTTTAGAGATCTATGGCTCAGAGATGGCTTATTTTCTGCATCTTGAGATGACATTTTAATGATACCATTTTTGCGCAGATGATATGTTATAGTCCAAAAATGTCCGTACGGGATGTGGATATGTACCGGAAGGGACCGGGCACAAACGCCAACCAGAGACAGCAGACAAAGTCCAGAACCAGCGAGGGCACAGCTTGATGAGACCAGGTGGAGTCCAGGGCCGGTGTCAGGTGATTCACCAGGATCCAAATAACAGCCAGGTAATGAGAGCAGCGGGGCAGGAGTAGACAGGAAGCAGTATACTCAAGCAACTAGACTAAGCTTAGATTATATGCCATATGGAGATCCAATTTAGTAAATATTTTGAGCTGTCGTACTCTCTCCAATAGTTCGAGAATCAACGGCAACGGATACCGGCTCCGGATGGTTATCTTATTAAGTTACCGGTAGTCGATACAAGGTCGCAGAGTCCCCTCTTTCTTCTTCACGAAAAAGATGGGTGCACCCGCTGGTGAGGTAGAAGGTCGAATAAATCCCTTGGTTAGGTTTTCATCGATATAATCTTTCAGTGCTTGTAACTCTTGGGCCGCCAACGGGTAGACATGACCAAATGGGATTTCTGCCCCTGGAAGTAATTCTATGGGACAATCATACGGTCTATGCGGGGGAAGCCGATCTGCTTTTTTTTTGTCGCATATATCTGCGAATTCATTATAAACCGGGGGTAGAACAGGTACCTGTACAGTGCCCTCCGCATTCTGTGTTACTGGAACCGGTACAGTTGGACTAATGGTCGGACCACTCTGGGGTGGGAAGGATATTTCTTTAGTCTCCCAATCGATGACTGGATTTGTAGACTGCAGCCAAGGAAGTCGTAAAATTAATCAAAAAATGGGGAGAAGAAATCAACATGAAAACAAGGGTCTCCTGCTGACCTGGTTTCATCACACATTCAAGGGGTACTGTCTCCCGATCAACTGGTCCGGAAACTAATGGAGAACCGTCTACCTTCTCCATGGTAACCGGTGAGGATCTTTGTTGAGTCTGGATACCGTGTTTCCTGGCAAAAGAAAAGACCATGAAATTTCCCCCTGCCCCAGTGTCTATCATAGCAGATGTAGGAATTAACTGTCCCTCCCACCGAATCTGAATGGGAAGCGAGCAATGGGTGTACTTCCCTTCCGGGTCCTTAGGTGAAGTTGACATTAAAGTTGAGGGAAATACCGCATCCAGGTGTATACTTGTTTCAGAGATGTTGGACTCTGCGTCCGTGTTGTCCCACTCTGCCACTGCTGCCAGTACCTTATTCGTGCGATTGGGACGTTTTGGGCAGTCAATCAGAAAATGGTCCGATTGACCACAATAGAAACACAAACGCTCACGGAGCCGATGTTCACGACTTTCGTTGGTCTCTCGCCTTTGCAGAGAGTCCACTTGCAAAGGAACATCCTCGGCCTCCCGTGGCATCTTGTGAGCGGATTCCCTAGAAGGAAAAGCAAAGTTGGTTACCCGGTTTTCAGCTGCCCACTTTTCCTGTCTGCGTTCCGTCAAGCGGGTATCGATACGCACACAGTGTCGGAGAAACAGTTCAAAATCCCGTGGAGATTCGGCACGAGCTAACTCGTCCTTGATGGTACCGGACAGACCCTTTCTGAAAACTGAAAATAGCGCATTATTTCCCCAGTCGGTGTCTACCACTAACCTTTTGAACTTGGTGGGGTATTCAATGACAGACCGCTTTCCCTGACGTAAGGAAACAAAACAATCACTGATCTCGGGGAGACCAGCCAGAGAAAACACTGCCGGCAGCCAGTGAGGGAGCTCAAGACAGTGAAATCCTAGGTACATTGCCCCCCTCGCTGGCTGCCGGCAGTGTTTTCTCTGGCTGGTCTCCCCGAGATCAGTGATTGTTTTGTTTTGTTGGTCTACTAGGCATTGCTCCCACCCGGCCAGAATCCTACTCCACACTGATGAGGGGCAATACCACGAAACGGCTGTCTGTGGATGGATACCTGACCTTGGTATTTCCCTTGTCATATCTTTAAACTTGTCAAAAAGTTGGATATTGAGTAAAAGGGCCACTTAATATGATGGTTATGGTGATCTCCTAAAAAGAGTCAACCCTTGGCTGGGCCCTTCCCGGAGGGATATCTGGCTGGTTTCTGTGTTGAGACTCCTAACAGAGGCTCCACGGACCTTTTTGATTTGCATATTTCCCAGGGGGCAATGTACCTAGGATTTCACTGTCTTGAGCGCCCTCGCTGGCTGCCGGCAGTGTTTTCTCTGGCTGGTCTCCCCGAGATCAGTGATTGTTTTGTTTTGTTGGTCTACTAGGCATTGCTCCCACCCGGCCAGAATCCTACTCCACACTGCTGAGGGGCAATACCCCGAAACGGCTGTCTGTGGATGGATACCTGGCCTTGGTATTTCCCTTGTCATATCTTTAAACTTGTCAAAAAGTTGGATATTGACTAAAAGGGCCACTTAATGTGGTGGTTATGGTGGTCTCCTAAAAAGAGTCACCCCTTGGCTGGGCCCTTCCCGGAGGGATATTTGGCTGGTTTCTGTGTTGAGACTCCTAACAGAGGCTCCACGGACCTTTTTGATTTGCATATTTCCCAGGGGGCAATGTACCTAGGATTTCAATGTCTTGAGCACCCTCGCTGGCTGCCGGCAGTGTTTTCTCTGGCTGTTCTCCCCGAGATCAGTGATTGTTTTGTTTTGTTGGTCTACTAGGCATTGCTCCCACCCGGCCAGAATCCTACTCCACACTGATGAGTGGCAATACCCCGAAACGGCTGTCTGTGGATGGATACCTGGCCTTGGTATTTCCCTAGTCATATCTTTAAACTTGTCAAAAAGTTGGATATTGACTAAAAGGGCCACTTAATATGGTGATTATGGTGGTCTCCTAAATAGAGTCACCCCTTGGCTGGGCCCTTCCCGGAGGGATATTTGGCTGGTTTCTGTGTTGAGACTCCTAACTAGAGTTGAGCGCGGTTCGAGGTTCTCCAGTTCGCGGCTCGAGTGATTTTGGGGGCTGATCGAACTAGAACTCGAGCTTTTTGCTAAAGCTCGATAGTTCTAGATACGTTCGAGAACGGTTCTAGCAGCAAAAAGACAAGCTAATTACTAGCTGGCTTTCCGCTGTAATAGTGTAAGTCACTCTGTGACTCACACTATTATGAAATTTCAGTGTATAGTGTGCGTGAACAGCGCATTCAGATCACTGCTGTATGGATAATGGCGATCGCCATTTTTTTTTTTTCCTTGTCTTCCTTCCCTAAGCGCGCGCGTGTAGTGGGGCGGGCCAGCATGTCAGCCAATCCCAGACACACACACAGCTAAGTGGACTTTTAGCCAGAGAAGCAACGGCATGTGTGATAGGATGTCCATGTCACATGTCCCTGCATTATAAAAACGGACATTTTCCTCCAGCACGCAATTATCTGCCTTCTGCGTCTTGGTGTCAGTCACCGCTGGCGTAGCTCCTGTCTCCGATACTGCTGTGTACGCTCTATACACAGCGCTATACAGAATAGGGATAGAAGTTTCTATTAGTCCTTTTAAGGGCTAATACCGGCAGGGTCAGAGCCATAGGTGACAGTCAGGTCCGTGAAAACAGATTTTAACAGCTACACAAGATGACAGCGTCTGTGTAGCTAAGGTCAGGGATTTCCTCGCTGCATTTCCCCATTAGGAGGGATAGAAAGGCAGGCTTCCTTTCCTCTACCCAGACCCACAACCCTGCCACTGTACCCTCCTGCCCTTTGCACACTCAAGCTCATTGTTACTAAGCCATTATACTAGCAAACACTGAGTAAACTTAGTGGCATCCTAAAAGTGGCTGTTGGACTTCCATTAGTGTCCCACTGGTGCAAATCTATGTGCAGCACCTCTGCATTGCACACTCAAACTCATTGTTACTAAGCCATTATACTAGCAAACACTGAGTAAACGTAGTGGCATCCTAAAAGTGGCTGTTGGACTTCCATTAGTGTCCCACTGGTGCAAATCTATGTGCAGCACCTCTGCATTGCACACTCAAACTCATTGTTACTAAGCCATTATACTAGCAAACACTGAGTAAACTTAGTGGCATCCTGAAAGTGGCTATTGGACTTCCATTAGTGTCCCACTGGTGCAAGTCTATGTGCAGCACCTCTGCATTGCACACTCAAACTCATTGTTACTAAGCCATTATACTAGCAAACACTGAGTAAACTTAGTGGCATCCTAAACGTGGCTGTTGGACTTCTGTATTGTCCCACTAGTGCAAAGATATTTGCAGCACGTCTGCCTGCATTGCACAATCAAACTCATTGTTACTAAGCCATTATACTAGCAACCACTGAGTAAACTTAGTGGCATCCTAAAAGTGGCTGTTGGACTTCCATTAGTGTCCCACTGGTGCAAATCTATGTGCAGCACCTCTGCATTGCACACTCAAACTCATTGTTACTAAGCCATTATACTAGCAAACACTGAGTAAACTTAGTGGCATCCTAAAAGTGGCTGTTGGACTTCCATTAGTGTCCCACTGGTGCAAATCTATGTGCAGCACCTCTGCATTGCACACTCAAACTCATTGTTACTAAGCCATTATACTAACAAACACTGAGTAAACTTAGTGGCATCCTAAAAGTGGCTGTTGGACTTCCATTAGTGTCCCACTGGTGCAAATCTATGTGCAGCACCTCTGCATTGCACACTCAAACTCATTGTTACTAAGCCATTATACTAGCAAATACTGAGTAAACTTAGTGGGATCCTAAACGTGGCTGTTGGACTTCTGTATTGTCCCACTAGTGCAAAGATATTTGCAGCACGTCTGCCTGCATTGCACAATCAAACTCATTGTTACTAAGCCATTATACTAACAAACACTGAGTAAACTTAGTGGCATCCTAAAAGTGGCTGTTGGACTTCCATTAGTGTCCCACTGGTGCAAATCTATGTGCAGCACCTCTGCATTGCACACTCAAACTCATTGTTACTAAGCCATTATACTAGCAAACACTGAGTAAACTTAGTGGCATCCTAAAAGTGGCTGTTGGACTTCCATTAGTGTCCCACTGGTGCAAATCTATGTGCAGCACCTCTGCATTTCACACTCAAACTCATTGTTACTAAGCCATTATACTAGCAAACACTGAGTAAACTTAGTGGCATCCTAAACGTGGCTGTTGGACTTCTGTATTGTCCCACTAGTGCAAAGATATTTGCAGCACGTCTGCATGCATTGCACACTCAAACTCATTGTTACTAAGCCATTATACTAGCAACCACTGAGTAAACGTAGTGGCATTCTAAAAGTGGCTGTTGGACTTCCATTAGTGTCCCACTAGTGCAAATCTATGTGCAGCACCTCTGCATTGCACACTCAAACTCATTGTTACTAAGCCATTATACTAGCAAACACTGAGTAAACTTAGTGGCATCCTAAAAGTGGCTGTTGGACTTCCATTAGTGTCCCACTGGTGCAAATCTATGTGCAGCACCTCTGCATTGCACACTCAAACTCATTGTTACTAAGCCATTATACTAACAAACACTGAGTAAACTTAGTGGCATCCTAAAAGTGGCTGTTGGACTTCCATTAGTGTCCCACTGGTGCAAATCTATGTGCAGCCCCTCTGCATTGCACACTCAAACTCATTGTTACTAAGCCATTATACTAGCAAACACTGAGTAAACTTAGTGGCATCCTGAAAGTGGCTGTTGGACTTCCATTAGTGTCCCACTGGTGCAAATCTATGTGCAGCACCTCTGCATTGCACACTCAAACTCATTGTTACTAAGCCATTATACTAGCAACCACTGAGTAAACTTAGTGGCATCCTAAAAGTGGCTGTTGGACTTCCATTAGTGTCCCACTGGTGCAAATCTATGTGCAGCACCTCTGCATTGCACACTCAAACTAATTGTTACTAAGCCATTATACTAGCAAACATTGAGTAAACTTAGTGGCATCCTAAAAGTGGCTGTTGGACTTCCATTAGTGTCCCACTGGTGCAAATCTATGTGCAGCACCTCTGCATTGCACACTCAAACTCATTGTTACTAAGCCATTATACTAGCAAACACTGAGTAAACTTAGTGGCATCCTAAAAGTGGCTGTTGGACTTCCATTAGTGTCCCACTGGTGCAAATCTATGTGGAGCAGCTCTGCATTGCACACTCAAACTCATTGTTACTAAGCCATTATACTAGTAAACACTGAGTAAACTTAGTGGCATCCTAAAAGTGGCTGTTGGACTTCCATTAGTGTCCCACTGGTGCAAATCTATGTGCAGCAGCTCTGCATTGCACACTCAAACTCATTGTTACTAAGCCATTATACTAGCAAACACTGAGGAAACTTAGTGGTATCCTAAAAGTGGCTGTTGGACTTCTGTATTGTCCCACTAGTGCAAAGATATTTGCAGCACGTCTGCCTGCATTGCACACTCAAACTCATTGTTACTAAGCCATTATACTAGCAAACACTGAGGAAACTTAGTGGCATCCTAAACGTGGCTGTTGTACTTCTGTATTGTCCCACTAGTGCAAAGATATTTGCAGCACGTCTGCCTGCATTGCACACTCAAACTCATTGTTACTAAGCCATTATACTAGCAAACACTGAGTAAACTTAGAGGCATCCTAAAAGTGGCTGTTGGACTTCTGTATTGTCCCACTAGTGCAAAGATATTTGCTGCACGTCTGCCTGCATTGCACACTCAAACTCATTGTTACTAAGCCATTATACTAGCAAACACTGAGTGAACTTAGTGGCATCCTAAAAGTGGCTGTTGGACTTCTGTATTGTCCCACTAGTGCAAAGATATTTCCAGCACGTCTGCCTGCATTGCACACTCAAACTCACTTTTTACTAAGCCATTATACTAGCAAACACTGAGGAAACTTAGTGGCATCCTAAAAGTGGCTGTTGGACTTCTGGATTGTCCCACTAGTGCAAAGATATTTGCAGCACGTCTGCCTGCATTGCACACTCAAACTCATTTGTTACTAAGCCATTATACTAGCAAACACTGAGGAAACTTAGTGGCATCCTAAAAGTGGCTGTTGGACTTCTGTATTGTCCCACTAGTGCAAAGATATTTGCAGCACGTCTGCCTGCATTGCACACTCAAACTCATTGTTACTAAGCCATTATACTAGCAAACTATGCTGCCAGTTTAAGGGCCGTAGTTGCATTGTCAGGGATAATTATTGTTGTTTATTCTGTTGTTAATAAAGCTAGACCTCCGCTGAAATCTACACCACCTCTCAATTTTTACTACCACATTTTAAGTGCACAATATTGTCGCAGTCAAAATGAGTGGCAAAATGACAGATGCTGGTGGAAAGGGGAAGAGGCGTGTTGGAAAAGGAAAAAAGGGTTTGTCCGTGGGGAAGGTGTCAAAGGTCCATTAAGATCTGCTGAAGATAGACCATCTTCCAGCAAAAGTAAGATGTCTACTATTTACCGTGGATAATCCGATGTGCTCCCTTTTTTACGGACACGAACAACTGGAACAAAGGTAGATGATGGCCAAAAAAGGAAAATGCTTGAATGGATCTCAAGTGGTCCAACAAGTGCCCTCTCCGCCACCTCAACTTCCGCATCCAAAAAACACCAGTCCTCTGAGTTGTCATCCCAATCAAACTTGCTTTCTCCCAGCTCTGAAGTCTCCATCCGCCCTGCACAGTATGGTGGAACTGAGATGGCTGAGTCTGCAGATCTGTTCAGTCACACTATAGCCTGGGAATCAGAGGTCTGCTCCCAAGCTACAGTGAGTACAGACCAGGAAATGGTCTGCAGTGATGCCCAGAACATTTGTGACTCTGATTCAGGCTGTGAGGACCAAGTTTCTGAGCATAATGTGTACCCTTTTTCACAAACTGTAACACCTGTTGTTATAGACAATGAGGAACATACTGATGACGATGAGACGCAGATACCAGATTGGGATGACAACTTAAATATTCGGTCAGGGCAAGAAGAGGCTCGGTCTGAGGGTGAGGGGAGTGCAAACACAACAATTGATGATGAAGTTCTAGATCCCACCTACTGTCAACCCACAGTCAGGCCCTCGAGGAGGTCAACAGAGACGGTGGAGGAGGATGCAACTGACGACGAAGTTACCTTGCGCCTTCCTGGACAGAGTCGGAGTACTGGTAGCATGTCTACAACTGCATCCTCAGCCACCACTGTGCCTCTGAGCACTAGTCGGAGTGGATCAGCAGGTCGCATGCCCTCTAAGCCTTGCCTAGCCTGGTCCTTTTTTAACATAGCAAAAGATCGCCCAAATTATGTGATCTGTAAAATTTGTCGTGATTCTGTTAGTAGAGGGCAAAACCTCAGCAGTTTGACAACTTCTTCCATGAATCGTCACATGAATAAATATCATATGTCCCAGTGGGAAGCTCACCGTGCTGCAATGCGGCCTAGCAGAGCGAACCATCCACCGCCTGCCCCTTCCAGTGCATCCGCGCGCTCTTCATCTTCTAGGACTGTGAGGACAGCTGTCACACCTGGTTTTCCACGCACAACTTCCACCACTGTAACCGCAACAGGCAGTTTGCTTGGTTGGTCGTCAGTTGGTTTGGAAGGGGAAACAAGTGCGTGTACAGCTCTCTCAGACATCGATAGCACCAACGTTGGATGAAGGTGCCTGCACTTTCCTCCCAAACCTGCATTTTTCCAGGGACACCCTACTCAACACCGTCTACACACAGCAGCCAGATCTCTGTCCCTCAGATGTGGACAAATAAAAGGCCATTTCCTGCGACCCATGACAAAGCTAAGAGGTTGACTTTATCCCTCTGTAAGCTCTTGGCTACCGAAATGCTGCCTTTCCGCTTGGTGGACACACAGGATTTTAGAGACCTTATGTCTGTCGCTGTGCCCCAGTACCAGATGCCCAGTCGCCACTATATCTCTAAAAAAGGTGTGCCCGCGCTACACCAGCATGTCGCACACAACATCACCGCTTCCTTGAGAAACTCTGTGTGTGAACGGGTGCATTTCACCACCGATACTTGGACCAGTAAGCATGGACAGGGACGTTACATGTCGCTGACTGGGCACTGGGTAACTATGGTGATAGATGGTGAAGGGTCTGCTGCACAAGTCTTGCCGTCCCCACGACTTGTGTGTCAATCCTCTGTCTGTCCAAGTTCCGCCACTGCTTCTGCCTCCTCCAGCTCATCTGGGTCCTCCACCTCCGCCCCAAGCCTGCCTGGTCAGGCCACCAGCGTTCTCACTGCGCAGAAGGAATCACGCACCCCTCATTACTATGCTGGCAGCAGAGCACAACGGCATCAGGCGGTCTTTAGCTTGACATGTCTTGGAAATAGGAGTCACACAGCGGATGAGTTGTGGGCAGCTCTGGAGACTGAGTTTAATAAATGGTTGTCTCCACTCAACCTGCAGCCTGGTAAGGCCGTGTGCGACAATGCTGCAAACCTGGGTGCGGCCCTTCGCCTGGGCAAGGTGACACACGTGCCTTGTATGGCTCACGTGTTGAACCTTGTTGTCCAGCAATTTTTAACACACTATCCCGGCTTAGATGGCCTTCTGACCAGGGCACGAAAACTGTCTGCTCACTTCCGCTGTTCAACCGCCGCAGCTGAGCGACTTGCATCGCTCCAGAAGTCTTTCGGCCTGCCGGTTCATCGCCTGAAATGCGATGTGGCGACTTGCTGGAATTCGACTCTCCACATGTTACAGCGACTGTGGCAGCACCGCCGAGCCCTGGTGCAATACGTCATGACGTATAGCCTGGGCCAACGAGATGCAGAGGTGGGGAAGATCACCCTGATGGAGTGGTCTCAGATCAAGGACCTGTGCACCCTTCTGCACAGTTTCGACATGGCGACGAATATGTTTAGCGCTGACAATGCCATTATCAGCATGACAATTCCAGTCATTTACATGCTGGAGAGCACGCTAAACACTATTCGGAGTCAGGGGGTGGGACAACAGGAAGGGGAGGAACTACAGGAGGATTCATATGCGCAAGACACAACAACATCACCAAGGTCCAGATGTTCATCATCACCAACGCGGCAGGCATGGGACCATGGGGGACAGGGATCAACAAGGGCGCATGGTAGCAGGCGAAATGTTCAGGAAGGTGCAGGAGAACATGAAGAAATGGAGGACGAACTGTCCATGGACATGGAAGACTCAGCGGATGAGGGAGACCTTGGTCAAATTTCAGTTGAAAGAGGTTGGGGGGAGATGTCAGAGGAAGAAAGAACGGGTAGCACCTCTATGCCACAAACACAGCGTGGACTTGGTCCGCATGGCTGCGCAAGACACATGAGTGCCTTCTTGCTGCACTACCTCCAACATGACCCTCGTATTGTCAAAATTAGAAGTGATGATGACTACTGGCTTGCCACACTATTAGATCCCCGGTACAAGTCCAAATTTTGTGACATAATTCCAGCCATAGAAAGGGACGCACGTATTCAGGAGTATCAGCAGAAGCTGTTACTCGATCTTAGCTCGGCTTTTCCACCAAACAACCGTGCAGGTGCAGGGAGTGAATCTCCCAGTTGTAACTTGACAAACATGGGATGGTCTCGTCATCTTCAACAGTCTACCCATACCAGTAGCACCGTATCTGGTGCTGGTAACAGCAATTTTATTGAATCTTTTCATAATTTTTTTAGACCCTCCTTTGCAAGGCCACCAGAGACAACAAGTCTGACACATAGTCAACGGCTGGAAAGGATGATACAGGAGTATCTCCAAATGAACATTGATGCCATGACTTTGCAAATGGAGCCTTGCTCATTTTGGGCTTCAAATCTTAAAATATGGCCAGAGCTCTCCACTTACGCCTTGGAGATTTTTCGTGTCCAGCTGCCAGCGTTGTCTCTGAACGTGTCTTCAGTGCTGCTGGGTGTGTGCTGACAGATAAGCGCACGCGTCTGTCCAGTGACAATGTGGACAGACTAACGTTCATCAAAATGAACAAGTCATGGATCCACAAGGAATTTACTACCCCTGTGTCATCCTGGGGGGAGTAAATGCTTGTGGATTTGGAATGTGCTTGATGCAAATCAAAACATCCTGTTTGCAACTAGGGCACAAGTGCAGCCACTGAAAGGGTGGGTGTGTGTGGGGCCCAATTTTTGGAAAAAAAAGGGAGACTCCGCTTGGAGTAACCCTTGCTTACATTGTTTTTAAAAATGATCCAAGATGAACAAGTCATGGTTCAGCAAAGACTTTGCTACCTACCCCGGTGTCATCCTGGGGACGGTTAAGTATGGCGTATTTTTGAATGTTCTTGATGCAAATCTAGCTGTGAAGTGTACAACTGGGGTACAAGTGCTGCTACTGAAGGGGTGGGTGTGTGTGGGGCCCAATTTTTGGAAAAAAGGGAGACTCCGCTTGGAGTAACCCTTGCTTACATTGTTTTTAAAAATGATCTAAGATGAACAGAGCTGGGATCAGGAAAGACTTTGCTACCTACCCCAGTGTCATCCTGGGGACGGTTAAGTATGGCGTATTTTTGAATGTGCTTGATGCAAATCTAGCTGTGAAGTGTACAACTGGGGCACAAGTGCAGCCACTGAAGGGGTGGGTGTGTGTGGGGTCCAATTTTTGGAAAAAAGGGAGACTCCGCTTGGAGTAACCCTTGCTTACATTGTTTTTAAAAATGATCCAAGATGAACAGAGCTGGGATCAGGAAAGACTTTGCTACCTACCCCGGTGTCATCCTGGGGACGGTTAAGGATGGCATATTTTTGAATGTGCTTGATGCAAATCTAGCTGTGAAGTGTACAACTGGGGCACAAGTGCTGCCACTGAAGGGGGGGGTGTGTGTGTGGCCCAATTTTTGGAAAAAAGGGAGACTCCGCTTGGAGTCACCTTGCGGTGTTTTACATGATTTTAGAAGGGCGTGCCATGCCTATATCTGTGTCTCCTCCTCTTTTTTTTTGTCCAGCTCATTTGTTTTCGCATGAGTCTATGTCCTTGTCACTTTCCCATGTGTTTGTGTTGTGTTGTGAGTTGTTTGTCACCTTTTGGACACCTTTGAGGGTGTTTTCTAGGTGTTTTTATGTGTTTGTGATTGCCTGCCATTGTTTCCTATGCGGTTCGAGTTCGGTTCGTCGAACGTTCGACGAACCGAACTCGAACGAGACCTCCGTTCGGCGAACCGAACTCGAGCCGAACCGCGACCGGTTCGCTCATCTCTACTCCTAACAGAGGCTCCACGGACTTTTTTGATTTGCATATTTCCCAGGGGGCAATGTACCTAGGATTTCACTGTCTTGAGCGCCCTCGCTGGCTGCCGGCAGCAGTGTTTTCTCTGGCTGGTCTCCCCGAGATCAGTGATTGTTTTGTTTTGTTGGTCTACTAGGCATTGCTCCCACCTGGCCAGAATCCTACTCCACACTGATGAGGGGCAATACCCCGAAACGGCTGTCTGTGGATGGATACCTGGCCTTGGTATTTCCCTTGTCATATCTTTAAACTTGTCAAAAAGTTGGATATTGACTAAAAGGGACACTTAATATGGTGGTTATGGTGGTCTCCTAAAAAGAGTCACCCCTTGGCTGGGCCCTTCCCGGAGGGATATCTGGCTGGTTTCTGTGTTGAGACTCCTAACAGAGGCTCCACGGACCTTTTTGATTTGCTGACGTAAGGAAAGCAGAGCCGATTCAGCGGTAGCACAGCAATTAGGATCATCAAACATTTGTGCCATGGCTGTTAAAACGTCATCCAGGTTATCTAAACGGATATCACGATTGTCAATCATAGGATTAGCCCAAGCCAGTGCTCGTGAGGTTAACAACATGATTATACATAACACTTTTGACCGGTCAGACCGGTAATAATCAGCATGTACATCAAAAAACAGTATACACTGATTAAGAAACCCACGGAACTGACTTCGATCGCCACTGAAACGAAATGGAGGTAACCTGGGCATACCGGGAGCTGATACGGATGTAGTGGGGGTGGTTTCCTGAGCCTTCACTCTGGCTTGCAAATCCTGAATAGCCGGACCAAGTACCTGGTGATTGTGGCCCAGCTGTACGTCCACGTCTCTAAGTTTAGTTTGCACCGCCTCCATCTCCTGCTGCAAGGAGTTAATCATGGAGAAAAGTTGATCTACTTGTGTCTCCGTCATTGCCCCAGCGAAATCCTCTTAGTTAGGCTTGAGAATAATGTAATACTATTGTGTGTACTGAGGATTTCGATGGCGTTACGGCAATGACAACCAGAGACGGGTTCTTGGTGCAAAGAAGTTTTATAATATGCAACCTACAATATGTACACAGAAAAGAACATAAACACAGTAGCTACCTGCCAGGTTCGGAGCAAAGGAGAATTCCCGAGACCGCGCACCAGACTCCCCCAGGGAGGCCACCAGGAGCGAACCCCTATACAGGGGCTGTCTGGCGATCACCCCAGAAGGCCTAAATGCGCAGTAGCCGGGACACAAAAGGGCAACAGGTTATATAGTCCAAAAATGTCCGTACGGGATGTGGATATGTACCGGAAGGGACCAGGCACAAACGCCAACCAGAGACAGCAGACAGAGTCCAGAACCAGCGAGGGCACAGCTTGATGAGACCAAGTGGAATCCAGGGCCGGTGTCAGGTGATTCACCAGGATCCAAATAACAACCAGGTAATGAGAGCAGCGGGGCAGGAGTAGACAGGAAGCAGTATACTCAAGCAACTAGACTAAGCTTAGGGGCGGGCTTTTAAACAGATGAACAGGAAGTAGAGCAACAGAACAGAAAACTCCATGTTAACAAAGGGCAAGATCCTTCAGAAGCAAACTGGAAATCCTGGAACACTGACAGGAGTGATCTGAACTTTTATTTTTTTTTATTTTTAAAACCTTTTATTTATTTTTTTACTTTACTAGTCCTCATAAGGGACTATAAGGATCAGTAGTCTGATCGCTCATTTATTTCTGTTGATCACAGCTACACAGCTGAGATCTTCAGAAATGCTCACGTCTTGTCACTGGCTGCAGTCGTCCAAGTGAAAGAGGAAATGAGTCATGTGAGCTACAGGAGTCATCACATGACCCTGTGTTCCCATGACAACCATCACCTCACAGTGATCACGTCACTGCAATGCCAATAGAGTCGGGTAAGTGAAGGTTTCCCGTATCGGGGATTTAAATGGCTCTGTCACATTTTTACAGCGCTACTTAAAGGGTTAACAGGCACGGGTAGAATGTGGATCCACTTGTGCCTGCAAGGCACACATGTCAGCTGTACAATTATGCTGACATGTGCGTAGATCCCCGCCGGCTGCTGAAGTAATTTTACTGCCCATGGATGCTAAGTGGTTATGTTAGTTTTAACAAATATACACACTTCTTCACCTTTTTTGTATATCCTGCCCTTCCTGAATGTAGTTAAACCTTCTACGTATGTCACCCAGCCATGTCTTCCGTAATGCCTACCACATCATAATCCATGGTTGATATCAGATTCTCCAATTCATTTATTTTGTTTGCAAGACTTCTTGCATTTGCCAGTAGACATTTAATACTATTAACACATTCTTTACTCCTTGCCTCCCTAGATTCCCTGCATTTCCCAGTCCCCCCTAAACCTTCATTGACCTTCACTGTCTTTATATGCTCTGTTTATCCCCTTATTTGCTCCACTACCCTCTCTCCCCCAGATCCTAGTTTAAAATCTCCTCCATCTATCTGACCATTTTGTCCGCCAGCGCAGCTGCAATCTCCCCATCGAGGTGCATCCCGTCCCTATCGTAGAGCCTGCAGCCGACTGAGAAGTCGGCTTAGTTCTCCATGAACCCAAACCCTTCCTTCCTGCACCAATTTCTAAGCCACAGATATATCTCTCTAAGCTCCCACTGTCTTTCTAGTGACGCTCATGGCACTGGTAGTATTTCTGAAAACACCACCTTGGAGGTGGACTTTAGTTTCTCTCCTAGTCCCCTGTAATCATTTTTAAGGACCTTCCACCTGCCTCTAACTCGGTCATTAGTACCAATGAGCACCATGACCCCTGGATTTTCCCCAGCCCCACACAGAAATCTGTCTGTCCGATCTGCAATATACGGAACCTGAACACCCAACAGACAACACACTGTTTGGCATCATGGTCTCGGTGACAGATAACCCTGTTTGTCTACCTAATCATAGAGTCCCCTACCACCAACATTTGTGTGGCCTTTGCTGCACTCCTATTTCCCTCCTTCCTACACCAGTCATTTTCCTGGTTGCTAGGAGCAACGTTCATATGAAGGGATCTTAGTCCTGGCTCTTCCTCCCTAATATCTGTGACGCCCTGGCAAAACCAGGTAGTCACAGTTAGGCCCCTGCATAACACCGTTCCCTCATTAGGAAACACACAGCCAACCAGAAACCCTAGTCACCCCCCTTAGGGAAAGATACACACCAGTGGGCGTGACCAGGCGGTTGGGACATGCCCACCCAGGGGTCCAGACAGCCTGGGGCGGGAAAACAAGCAGTTCAGTCTGAGGTCCAGTTTGGAGAGGAGTGTGGGCTGAAGCTAAGTGTAGCTCCAGCAGTGAAGTTCAAGTTGAACGGTACCAGGGTAGGAGCCCAGGTGCCACTGGCTAGGAGGCAGACGGTGGTCTCCGTCAGCAGGAGACAGGAAGACGGCTCGGTGGAACCGAGGTGGACCGCGGCAGAGTTGTAGCCCGCCGGTAGCGACACGGGTAACCGGAGCACAAAGAGGGGTACTCGGACCCTGAAGCCAGGACCAGAATCAAGTGGCACTGGTTAATTAATTGATTGAGGCCAGGACTAGAGGTCCTGTCCCACCCAAAGTCCCTCATAGAAGACAACAGCCCACCGATTAGGAAAAAGAGGTCACCGCCAGGGCCCATAGATCCCACGGGCCAGCGTCTGCGGGCACAGCTCCTTAGGCCACATCCAGCCGGGAGCGGACTCCTGAGTTTCACACTAGGAAAGTCCACCTTACACACAGCAGTGCAGGAAAAGGATAGAGACCACCAGCTTGGTGGGGGACAAGAACGCAACCGGCCGCGGCACCGGCCACCATCCCCTTGGTTTACCAGAGACTTTTGTGTTTTACTAACAGTGTTGTGAATGTCAGTTATGCTTTTGCTGGATTGAGGCTCCCTCTTGTGGCCAGGAATGGTTTGGACAGAGACCAGGTGTGTTGAGCAATGGGTGTTTCCATTGCTAACTCTCTGCCTATTTATATCCTGGTCTGCTAGCAGGCTATGCCGGATGTCAGTTGTTCTTTGTTCACCAGCCTGCTTCATCCTGCTCCAGACTACATCTACCCCAGATAAGTGCTTGGCTCTTTATTTGTTGTTTGGTTCTTTTTGCTCTTACCTGAGTTTGTTATTTACTGGGTTTTGTCAGTTTATTTACATGTAGGGATCTTCCCTCTCAGTTGCTTAGCTGGGAAGCTCCCTGCAGCTATGTTTGGAGTATTGCTCCTATTAGTCCATGTGTTTGTTGCTTCTTGAATTTGTAATGGTTCCTGCTTTCTGTTCAGTGGTATGACAAGAGCGCCTGGTATAGGACGGAGTTCAGATCTAGTGATATGAGGGCCTTTTGTGCTATCAGGTTTTTGGATTTTTGCAGGGTTTTTCTCTGGCCACCATCAGTCCCTTTCCTATCCTGTCCTATTTAGTCGGTGGGGCCTCACCTTTTGCTGATCCTATCATCTATCTGTGTGTTGTGTTTTCCTATATCACCGCAGTCTTTGAATGTGGGGGGCTTGTTATTCTATATCTATTTTCTGAGGCAGAGAATTGTTCATCTTTCCTTCCTTTATGATAGCTAGTTCTCCGGCTGGGTTCGCGGTGCACAGGATGTTAGTTCACCCCTCGGCAACTTCTAGTGTTGATGGTTAGTAAGGGGATGGCGGCCAGATTAGTTGCCAATGCTCTTGTCACTTTTTACCAATGATTTATGGTGGTCTTCCATGGTTCCGGATTATAACAAACAGTGAGTACACCAGCACCCCCTGCGGTCTCCATCCCCTGCACCAAGCCACCGGGTCCCAGGGCCACCATCCCTACCCACGGAGGGGTTAACAACTTGCTGCACAACATCTTCCCCGGGTGCCCCGTAACAGCAGCGGTGGTGTCCCACCTCACAACACACCGTGGGTGGCGTCACAAACTTTTTACGGCCTAGCCCGTACATCTACGTCACCCCATTTATTTGGCGTGTTCGTGAGACCCCCGGGTCCAGAGACCCTTGAGCCACCACCCCTGAAGGCCCGGATCCGAGCAGCGACGGCTGCTGGCACGGGGGCAGCACATATCAGCCAAACAGGCATATATACTAGGTTGTGCCAGATCAGGACTAGGCTCCCTGACACTTTTCCCCCTACTTCTTCTTATAACTGTTACTCAGCTACCTACCTCTGGGTCCTGATTTTCCCCACCTCCACCCTCCTCCATAGAACTGGCCCCAGCCAGTGCATGCTCAGTGAGCACTAAACTACTCTCCAGGTTTGCAATGCTCCTGAGTGTTACAAGCTGCATATTTAGATCTGTTACCTGGGCTTCAAAATATGTAACATGCTAGCATCGAATGCTGACATATTCACCCTCGAATGGTTGTTCAAGGCATGCATACATCTCACAAGACGCACACTTGGTAGCATTGTCAATGGAGCATCTATTAAATGGGGACAAACTGTACAAATAAAAGCTGAAAAACAATGGAAAACGTGTAAGGATAACTCCAAACTTTGCTCTTGTGTCAAATTATGATATTGTGTTTAAACTATGGACTTACTTGTGGTGGCAAGCACAGGGCATGAAGTGGTAGTCGTGGTTACAGGGGTCAACAGGCCGCAGCAAAGCCACCCATTAACCCCATGCCTCCCTGTCACCACACCATGCACAGGAGGACTCCACAACAGTCCAGGTGTCACTGCATTCTTGCTCACAGGCAATAAAGCCGAGGCATGATTTCTTCTTTTAAACAGTCTATATTTCTCTTTCACTCCTGCACTGCTTCGGTCCGCATCACACCGGCACCATTACATTTCCCATTGAGGTTCCTTCTCCGCTTCATTCTAGTATTCAATTTAACAGCTGTCCGTTCTGCTGGCACCTGGGTTCCATAAGACACCGCTAGGCCTTTCAACCCTCCGCTAAACATCACTCTAGCACAGACTGGATCATAAAGTCTTTTGGGCCACTTCATCCCACCCACTGGGTTTGGATACGCACATGAAAGACCGTACATGACGGCGCTCACCCGTCCGTGCTCAGGCCAGGGTCCACACATACCCTTCTCTGTGAGGGCGCAACTGACCTTCAGTTATCATAGAGAGAATCTTTGGGTGTTTCGAGCCAAGAAGAATGAGATGCCAGACTCCCGACCAACCAGACTATAGCTCGCTTCTGGGGAGGGACGTGGTTAGCCAACCCTTCAGTACAGGTCCGCGATCAAGGGGCAACCCATAGGGCCAGAATTCACAAAGGGGCTTCTGTACACCACTGCTACTGGGGGACTCTCCGAAATACACATACATATTTTCACATCAGACAGACTGCTGGCTACTTCTGCAGGGGTAGGTGTAACCCTGACCCCGCTACATACCTGCACCCTTGGACTTTACTGCAGGCTCAGTAATCTTCGCTTGCTTTGGCTGGGATAAGTAGTTTGGGAACAAACTACTAACAGGTGTGGCTGCTACAAACAATTCACATGACAGATCACATGACACATTTCTGTTTTTTCTTTCACAGTAGCAAAGACAGACAATACTCTAAAGAAATTAAACAAATACACAGTAGTTATCATAACTATGCTATTGTGTTTAAACTATGGATTTACCTGCACCAAGTCTAAAGGGACTTTATTGCATCCTTGATAGATCAGTAACCCGTGCTTTCTGAGGCTGGGGTGAGTAGTTGGGGTTTTTATTAACACAATTATAACCAGTGGAATTTTTTTTTTATGTTCTTTATTTATTTTCTGATTTTTTTTTTTAAATATTTTTACTTCTTTTAACTCTTTTTTTACTTTTTCACTTGGTCCCTTTATGGGACAGCACCCAACAGTGCTGTGATCGCAACTACAATGTTCTGCAGTGCTCGATCATCGCAGGACATCGCAGCTGTCAGCACCGCACTGAGAGACTGTGTGATCACGCATCAGGCATGATCCCAAAGGCTCTCCGTAGGCTCCCAGTAAGTCAGGTGACCTGGAAGTCGTCATGAAAACTTTGTGTCACCATGACAATGATCGTGCCCTCACGATTACATTGTGGGGGTCCTGATCAGAGGGGAGAAGGAGCATGATCCCTCTCCTAATCCCCTAAGTGTCGCATGCAGTATTGATTGTTACCTACATCGTTACATACCAGTACGTCCCTGGTCATTAAGTCACGCAACAATAGGACGTACTGATATGGCCCGCAGTTGTGAAGTGGTTAAAATCATCTTAGAATTATAACGGTCATAAATTAATGTTTGCTAGAAAGCACAGAGACACCCTTCCGTTGATACTAATGCAGAATTTGAGTTTATCTCTTATCGATGGAGTAGATACTGGTCAATTCTGCAATAGATATGCTGCCATTGCACAACATGAAGTAAAATAATCTGAATAAAGGGACTTGTCAGTCACTGGTCGTGTGGAACGGCAGAAGGGTAAACTGTTCAAATGTTTATATAACCTGTCACATGAAAGATGTAAAAAAAACTACAAAGGCCTAGAGTTGAGTCTCCTAACAATTCAGATCGGTGATATCTGTCACCTCTGTGGCATTTGTCACTCCTGGTGTCCTTAAAATCCCTACAGGAACAAGTAAAGGTGTGTGAGACGCAAAAAGCTCAGCTGACTGAGGAAGGTCTGTAGATAAAGGCTGATAAGCATTCTCTGCCATGGGCTCTCTTCTCATTGATGGACCAGGTAACCCATGGACTAACACACCTGTCAAAGACCGTTATATGTGCAAGTGTTTGGTGGACAAGGGTATGTGTTGCACCAGAGTTCAGTATCCAGGTGGCCAGACACACCCAGCCTTGTAAGACATATGCCTAATACACTGCAGGAAGAATTACAAAGACCCGGTAAGAAACACACTCTTCATCCATTCTACCCATTCTAGAGATTGATGAAAATATATGCATATACTGTATATCTATCATAAGTAAGTCTGTGTGTGATTATGTTGTGTTGGTATTAGTGATGGGCAAACCCGAACTGTGAAGTTCGGGGTCCGTACCAAACAGATAGTGTTCGTGCACACAATCCCGAACATGAGCTTGCCTGGGAAGCTCATGTTACAGTTCGGGTCCAGTTCGAGTCCAGGGACTGTAAAAACAAGCACATTATTAAAAAACATGACTATACTTACAGGTCCCACAACATGTCCTGCAGAACTGCTATCTCCTGGCTGCTTCTGCTTCCGGGTCCGATTAACTTCCGGGGGTATTCACTGCACTGCTCGTCACTCGGCAGTTTTCGGCCTGTGTTCGCGGTGACGTCAGGGTTCACCCGATTCCATGGCTGCCATGGACTCTATTGAACTTTGACTGTCACTGTGCGACTCTCGCATCGGTATCACCTGGCACGGCGCACAATCTCCTGGACAGGAGTGTATTTCTATGCAGCTGAACCGCCCCTGTCCGGAGGGTGTGCGCCATGCTGAGTGATACCGATGGGAGACTGTACGAGTCATACACAACTGGAACTCTGACCTCAGCCTGCTTCTCGCTCTGTATAGGCACTTGTCTGTACAAAGCAATGAAGCAGAGCTGACAATGCTCTCCCTGCTTCTCGCTCTGTATAGACGGCTGTCTGTACAGAGTGATTAAGCAGAGCTGACATTGCTTTCTCTGTGGACTACGTCGGACTAAGATTTTTTTTATAATAAAGATGGAGTCTCTAAAAATTTTTTTTTTTTTTTTATTTCTAATAATTTTTTTTATGTCTTGTGTTTTTTTTACTGTTTACTAGAAATTCATGGTGGCCATGTCTAATTTGTCATGTGTCTTACCATGTCAAACTGACAGGGCAGATACACCCTTACTTACGTAGCGCTCACTAATTTTCTAATTAGGCACACTGAATACAGTTTTATGGTAAAACAATGTAACAATTTATTGATTGCATCAGGATAATGTTCAATTATGGAATGGCAGCAACAATATTACCCTGTTCTGTTGATTCAATTAATGTAAATCATACAATCAATGTAAATCCTAGTATATAGAGAAATATGCATCAATACATTACCAAGTATAGTAACATCACTTCTCCACCGGAGGGACCTCAGTGTTAGTGAGAAGGAAAATACTCTGGTCTTATCACAGACGAAGTGCGTCCACCATACCTTCTGGAATGTCACTAACTCACTGAGCAGGCCCACCCTTTTTATACACAACTCCCACATCCTCCTCCATCACGGCTGCGCAGTATGTTTTAGCCAGATCATCAGTTTCTTGCAGTTGCGCAGTATGTTGTTTTTACCAAGTTAAGCTTTATGATCTCAGCACAGTGCTTCAAGATTGTTTGTTACTGATTATAATCGAACAACCCAAGGTTTGTTTGCTATTTATTATAGTCTAACATTTCAAAGTTTTCCGGTATGTTGTTTTCACAAAGTTAACTCCTCATGACCACGCCATAACGCTCTAAAATTGAAGCAGATGAACAGCATGACATCCATAATCACCAATTCTGAAGACTGGATACCTATCTTGACCCAGTCACACACTCATACTTGTCTCATTCAATCACAGCGTGACACCATGAATTTCGGGCTTAGTACCAGCTCAGAATACAAAGCTGGTATTAACCCCTTTATTAGCCAGTATGCCACAGCCATCAGGGCCACTGGACGAGCCGGGTAAAGCGCCTTTTAAAAGGTGCTAAGAAACAATGCGCCATTTCCAGGGGTGGCTGCGAGCTGAGGTTTTTAGCGTGGGAGGCCCAGAACGCTTGGGTCTTATTATGCTGAGAATCCCAGTTCCCTTTTTTTACCTGACTGACAATAAAAATACGGCAGGAGCTCACACTTTATTTTTTTAAATTATTTTTTTGAACTAATTTATAAAAAAAATAATGGGCTTCCTGTATTTTGATTGCCAGCCAAGGTAAAGCCAGGCAGATGTGGGTGGCAGCCCATAGCCGTCTACTTCATCTGCGCTGAGAATCAAAAATACTGCAGCGCGCTACATCAATTTTTAAAATTATTTCTTTTTACACTACTATATGTGTGAGGGACCCAACAGCCAATCACAGACGCTGTCATGCAGAACGGGCATCTGTGATTGACTGTTGGAGTACCCTTGAATCTGCCCATATATTCTAGATGCTAGAATGTATAGGCTGGTTTCAGGTTACTCCGGCATCCAATCACAGACGTCCACTCTGTGACCGCATCTGTGATTATCTGTTATTTTAACAGTAAAATAAAACAACACAGAGAAAAAAATATTTTATTAGCAATAAAACTGAAGACATTTAGGACTCCATCTTTATTACCCCCAAAAAATACCCTCTGACCTAGTTCAAAGGCGGGCGAGCATCTTCAGCTCTGCTACATCTGTGCGAGGAGACAAACACAGGTCTGCTCACACAGACTCAGCTGAGAGCAGTCAGAGACTTCACCCGAGTACATAGCAGAGGCCGGTCAGCTGTGCCCACGGGTAACCACCACTGACTACAGGACCTTTCATGATGTCATAGCCATGTGATCAGTCTGTAATATGAGGTAATACAACATTCACCCCAGACTGGTCACATGCTTATGACGTCAAGGAAGTTCCTGTAGTCAGTGGTGGTTAACCGAAGGCAGAGCAATGATTGGACCCGGAGGCAGAAATGGCCGGGAGACAAAGTCGCATAATGAATAGAAAATATAGTTAACATTGACTAGGTTAGAAATAATAATTTTTATTTGAAATAATAATGTTCTCTTTCAAACTTTGCTTTCGTCAAAGAAAGCTCCCTTTGCAGCAATTACAGCTTTGCAGACCTTTGGCATTCTAGCTGTTAATTTGATGAGATAATCTGGAGATATTTCACCCCATGCTTCCAGAAGCCCCTCCCACAAGTTGGATTGGCTTGATGGGCACTTTTTGCGTACCATACGATCAAGCTGCTCCCACATCAGCTCAATAGGGCTGAGATCTGTTGACTGGGCTGGCCACTCCTTTACAGAAAGAATACCAGCTACCTGCTTCTTCCCTAAATAGTTAATGCATAATTTGGAGGTGTGCTTTGGGTCATTGTCCTATTGTAAGATGAAATTGGCTCCAATCAAGCGCTGTCCAAAGGGTATAGCATGGCGTTGCAAAATTGAGTGATAGCCTTCCTTATTCAAAAATACCTTTTACCTTAAACAAATTTCTCACTTTACCAGCACCAAAGCAACCCCACACTATTACACACTACCTCCACCATGCTTGACAGATGGCGTCAAGCACTCTTCCAGTATTTTTTCAGTAGTTCTGTGTCTCACAAATGTTCTTCTGTGTGATCCAAACACCTCAAACGTCGATTCGTCTGTCCATAACACTTTTTTCCAATCTTCCATTGTCCAATGTCTGTGTTCTTTTGCCCATATTAATCTTTTCCTTTTATTAGCCAGTCTCAGATATGGCTTTTTCTTTACCATTCTGCCCTGAAGGCCAGCATCCCGGAGTCACCTCTTCACTGTAGACGTTGACACTAGCATTTTTCGGGTACTATTTAATGAAGCTGCCAGTTGAGGACCTGTGAGGCATTGATTTCTCAAACTAGAGGCTCTAATGTACTTGTCTTGTTGCTCCGTTGTACAGCGAGGCTCCCCACTTTTCTTTCTACTCTGGTTAGAGCCTGTTTATGCTCCCCTCTGAAGGGAGTAGTACACACCGTTATAGGAAATCTTCAGATTTTTGGAAATTTCTCGCATGGAATATCATTAATTTCTAAGAACAAGAATAGACTGTCAGGTTTCACATAAGTTCTCTTTTTCTGGGCCATTTTGAGAGTTTAATGGAACCAACAAATGTAATGCTACAGATTCTCAACTAGCTCAAAGGAAGGTCAGTTTTATAACTTCTCTAATCAGCAAAACTGTTTTCAGCTGTGCTAGCATACTTGCACAAAGGATTTCAAGGGATTTCTAAATATCCATTGGCCTTCTAACACAGTTAGCAAACACAATTTACCATTATTACACTGGAGTGGTTGTTGTTGTAAATGGGCCTCTACACACCTATGTAAATATTGCATTCAAAACCAGACTTTGCAGCTAGAATAGTCATTTACCACATTAACAATGTATAGAGTGTATTTCTGTTTAATTTAGTGTTACCTCCATTGAAAACAAATGTGCTTTTCTTTCAAAAATAAGGAAATATCTAAGTGACCTAAAACTTTTCAACTCTAGTGTATATTCTTTATTTTACAACCCACCCCCCCACGCCCCATCACATAACTGCAATGTCCAAGTTTGGGATTCGGACACAAGTTTATATTATCTTTGGCCCCAAACTCGAACTTTACAAAAGGTTCGGGCGAGGCTCCCATCACTAGTTGGTATCTTTCCAGGATTAATCTGGGGCATACCCATGTTACTGCTGAAAAGCTCATAACGGAGGTGGTATGTAAAACTGGGGTTCCTAAACGGATAAAAGTGCATATATTATAGGGGTGGCCATTGCAAGAAATATCCAGGTCAGGCCAGGTCAGAGGAGAAGAACTTTTTGAATCAGCCAACTAGTTTAAGGGTTTGAGTGGGTGATTTACAGGGATAATAAGAAATAACGTTTGGAACACCATTCTAAGTCTGAACTGGGTGCAAAAACCTAAAAAAACATCACTATGGGGAGATAAGGTATGCACACCAGTGACTATGTAAGGGGAATACATGAAATAGCAGAAACTGCTGTGTGAATACTGACTTGAAAAATCCAATAGCTATATGTAAGAGTGAAAATGTGAAAAATGGAATCTGCATTACTGCCATGAACATATGAATAAAGAGAAATTTAGCTACTGAATTGATCAATGCAATAGAGCCCCAACACTACGCCAAAGTATTTCTCTACGTTGGGGTCCCTAGCTTGTGTGTGTCCTCTCATGCAGTTAAAAAACTTACCGTGTATGGGAAGCTGAGACCCAGGCTATATATGCGTATGATATGGATTGGCAATAGGTGTGAGTGGAGAGGGTTCACAAACGAAAAACTACTAACAATAAGGAATAACGTTTGGAACACCATTCTAAGTCTGAACTGGGTGCAAAAACCTAAAAAAACATCACTATGGGGAGATAAGGTATGCACACCAGTGACTATGTAAGGGGAATACATGAAATAGCAGAAACTACTGTGTGAATACTGACTTGAAAAATCCAATAGCTATATGTAAGAGTGAAAATGTGAAAAATGGAATCTGCATTACTGCCATGAACATATGAATAAAGAGAAATTTAGCTACTGAATTGATCAATGCAATAGAGCCCCAACACTACGCCAAAGTATTTCTCTACGTTGGGGTCCCTAGCTTGTGTGTGTCCTCTCATGCAGTTAAAAAACTTACCGTGTATGGGAAGCTGAGACCCAGGCTATATATGCGTATGATATGGATTGGCAATAGGTGTGAGTGGAGAGGGTTCACAAACAAAAAACTACTAACAATAAGGAATAACGTTTGGAACACCATTCTAAGGGGTGCTTCACACACAGCGAGCTCGCTGCCGAGATCGCTGCTGAGTCACGCTTTTTGTGACGCAGCAGTGACCTCATTAGCGATCTCGCTGTGTGTGACACTGAGCAGCGATCTGGCCCCTGCTGCGAGATCGCTGCTCGTTACACACAGCCCTGGTTCGTTTTCTTCAAAGCCGCTCTCCTGCTGTGACACACAGATCGCTGTGTGTGACAGCAAGAGAGTGACAAATGAAGCGAGCAGGGAGCAGGAGCCGGCATCTGACAGCTGAGGTAAGCTGTATCCAAGATAAACATCGGGTAACCAAGGTGGTTACCCGATATTTACCTTAGTTACCAGCAGCTCTCACGCTGCCTGTGCTGCCGGCTCCGGCTCTCTGCACATGTAGCTGCTGTACACATCGGGTTAATTAACCCGATGTGTATAGCAGCTAGGAGAGCAAGGAGCCAGCGCTAAGCAGTGTGCGCGGCTCCTTGCTCTCTGCACATGTAGCTGCATTACACATCGGGTTAATTAACCCGATGTGTACAGCAGCTAGGAGAGCAAGGAGCCAGCGCTCAGTGTGCGCGGCTCCCTGCTCTCTGCACACAGCGCTGGTAACTAATGTAAACATCGGGTAACCATACCCGATGTTTACCTTAGTTACCAGTCTCCGCAGCTTCCAGACGGCGGCTCCGTGCAAGCGCAGCGTCGCTTGCACGTCGCTGCTGGCTGGGGGCTGTTCAGTGGTCGCTGGTGAGATCTGCCTGTTTGACAGCTCACCAGCGACCATGTAGCGATGCAGCAGCGATCCTGACCAGGTCAGATCGCTGGTCGGATCGCTGCTGCATCGCTAAGTGTGAAGGTACCCTAAGTCTGAACTGGGTGCAAAAGCCTACAAAAACATCACTATGGGGAGATAAGGTATGCACACCAGTGACTATGTAAGGGGAATACATGAAATAGCAGAAACTGCTGTGTGAATACTGACTTGAAAAATCCAATAGCTATA